>NW_019646463.1:38153-42662 GCF_002806865.2 Cucurbita pepo subsp. pepo
AAAAAAAAAAAAAAAACAAAAAAAAAACAAAAATCAAGGGAAAGAATCGATCCTTCTCAAATTTTTTTAGCAAGTATGAACGGAAATGAAAATTCACACATGCAATTATTAGAACAGAAACAGTTACAAGGAGTCGAGAACAATCGATGAAAAATGCCTCTTATTCAAACCAAAATTGCATCACATCAAGAAAAAGAGTGGATTCCATGACGTTGATAGTTGAGAAGCACAAAAACTCCCTAAAGCAACAGAAAAACCCCAAATCTTCCCTCTAAGTTACTTGATTTCCCAATTCAGGGACAGGCGGAGATTCCTAAGATCGCAATATCAACAGAAATAAGTCATTTCAGATTAGAATCCCTAACCATTCAGACACATAAAACATTAACACAGACCACAATTCATGGAAAAGGAAAGAAAAAACCGAACTCGAATCAGTAGGCAATAGCAAAACAGAATTGATCAAAATCGAGCGAGAGACAGTAAGCAACAGAGATTGATAAAGAGACGAATAGGGGGAAATGTTAGATACTGACTTGGAGAGAGAGTGGAGAGTGGAGGCCATGAGAAGAGTGGGAGATCTGCGACGGCGGTGGTGTCTGGAAGGGAGGGTGTGAGATGGGAACTTCACTGCGGGATTCAGCTGGAGAGCCATTACGATGAAGAAAGAATGGTGATGAGAGAGGATTGCTTGGAGAGAAATGGGAAGAAAGAATGGCGGAGAAAGAAAGGAAGTGGAAGAAGATGAAGATGAAGATGAAGATGAAGATGNAAATGGGAAGAAAGAAAGGAAGATGAAGATGAAGATGAAGATGAAGATGAAGATGAAGAAGGCGAAGCAGAAAGGGCGAGGCGTGGGTTTATAGTGTATTAAGTGTGTATGTGTATGCGGTCAACTACGAACTCCGCTTTTACCGAGAATCACGCTAAAACCTCTAAAATATGCTTTCATATAATCCCATTTATCTTCCTACATTTTAATTTCCCATTTACCACTCAATTTCAATTTTTTTTTTTTTTTTTTAAATAATGCTGGGAGAATAAATAATAAAAAATAATAACTATCAAATTTTAAAATATATGAATAATTATATTCTAACTAAAATATATATTTTAGTATTCCTTCTCTATTTATATAATATAATTTTCTATCCACATCATTTTAAAAAATAAATAAATTAATATTACGCATCGATTAAAAAAATTATTATAATTTATAGTAGAAGTATATATATATATATATACATATATGTTAGAGGTAGAAAAGCGGGATGGGATAGGGACAAGAATACAACGTAATATGTTGATGGTACATTCGTTCTTTTATAAGCATTTTCATGAATACAATATTAGTATATAAACATTTCACAATCTTAAAATATGACATAAATCATAATACATCATCACATAATTCATGTCATATCAGTTATAAAATATGATACATGAAGAGGTCACATAGCATGTGTCGTTCATACATCATTCAATGCATTCAATCATAGTAAAAGTAGAGCCATTTACCGACTCGAGTTGCTAGTATGAAAATAAACAAGTGATCATAGTTGTCCACGAGATTATATCCTTGATGGAGTTTGCAAGATTGGGAAATGAGGAGTATAAGTGGCATTTACAAATATGTTTGAGTATATAGTTTTCGAACTTTCATGTAGCTCATAAGTTTTCCATTTGGTAACTCAAATCACACGTCTTTTCTTTTCTATTGAAACATTTAACCTTTCTCGGTAAAATCATTTTTATGCATATACTAGTGTTTAGTAGATTACGAACATCATTCCATGAAACTATATCTTCACGACCACTATATAAACCTTGTTAACTATAAACATGTTGTGAATTGTTAACTATAAACATGTTGTGAATCATCAAGACATCCAGGTGATATTCTGAAATGTAAATCTTAAAATATAAATCATTCCCACATAATATTGCATTGCACAAAAAGATAAGGATTAATCATGGGCAACATTCAATATTTTTCATTTATTATCTTTGGTAAGAAATAGTTGAGGGTGACGAGACATTCGTTGCAAAGTCATGGGAACACCTTGAGCCTACATTATAGGCTAGTTTACATAATCTATAAGCTTAGAACTTTAATACCATTTGTACCGACCCATGCCCAGGATTCTCAATACCTCTCACAAAATGATGTAGTTTGAGAAAAAACCAAGGTGGAAGTTAGTGGGCATGTGACACCCGACTAAAAAAAATGGTACATGAATGAACTAAGACCACATCTAAATGAGACCGATCTTGATTATAGGACGACTAAGAAATGCATGAAGGAAATAAAAGTTACTACTTATACCTTTTCGGTTGCTCTATCACTCCAGGTTAATTATGTTTTACTTGGAGCAATACTATGTTGGGTTATGTTGGATGATCCCCATGAATTTTCCTAGGATGCAGATGAGTGATGACAAATCTATCGGGATAGTGTTTAGTCTTCAGAAGTGAGAAATAGGTAACATGACCATGTTGTACAAGATACAGGAGAATGTTAGGGCCATCAGATGTTAAATTTGAATTATGTATGAATCCTGATCCGACTCTTGGACATGGGTCGTTACACATACTATTATTATTATTATTATTATTATTATTTTAGTTTGAATTTTTGAAAAACCAAAAATTGGGATCAATTCATGAGTTGATATTTTCTTGGTCGAGTCAACCAACCAACTCAAGAATAGGGTTGCAACCCAACCAAACCCTACTGTACTCTTATTCAAGTTGGTCCAAAAGATTTTCCTCACGGGTCAACCATCATGTGATTCTTCTATGGCTTAGTTATCAAAATCTCTTCGTTGCAATAAGTCAAACGACATTAATATTTAGATCACATTAATTTTCGTATGGGTAGGCCAATATTTTAGATCACATTAATTTTTTCTATATTTTCAAACTTTTGTTAAATACAGTGCCAAAAATTATTGACATAGCATACATTGATCAAGATGGATTAGGAGAAATTAAATTAAAGTAGGTGTGAAATTAAAGTTACACGTGACATTGTTATTATTTAGGATTATTAGATTGAATTTGAAGTACAATTTGTAGGTTGCACTATATTTTAAAATCTAATTAGTAAAGTAGAAAAAAAGATATTGTTAAAATGATTTATATGATATCCATTGTTTATGCTCTTGTTTTAAAGAAAAATATAAAAAAAAATAAATGAAAATTTTCGTGGTTAATGTTAGGATCTTAGGATTGCTCAACAACGAACACACTCAATCAAGATGAACACAAAGAATAGGAGAGAGAAAATACAATATAAAATATTGGCTAAAGGTTTTATTATTGATGACTTCAGGTACATAGAACAAGATAGAATATGAACGAAGAAAAGTACATTTTGAGAGCATTGTTAATATATATGATTTCAATTTACTAAATATAGCTTCCAAGATTTAAATCTATCCCGAACAAATATATCTCTATCAAATCTTTACCAAATATCTACCGTATCTTTACTAAATATGTTTCAAATATATCTAGGCATCAGACTCCATATCCCAACAATCTCACACTTTGAGACTGATCCAATCAACCCCAACAATCTCCCAATTAGAGACGGGTCCAGTCAACCCCAACAATCTTCCACTTGAGACTAATCCAGTCAACCAAGAATTTCATTCTCAATAGGTACCATACCACTTGAGGCTTTGCACAACTTCAATGTTCCAACATCAACACAAAATGTTTGCTGGATCTCTTGCCCCTCTATCTTCTCCAAACACATCACCATCTTCCACAAACCTCTGGGTGAAATGGATCTCTTGTCCCCTCTATCTTCTCCAAACACATCACCATCTTCCACAAACCTCTGGGTGAAATGTTATCGCCTTCTGTGTTTTGAATTTCAATGATAAACCAGGTTCCTCGTCAACTGCATGACACTCTAACTATCTATCTGAAGAATCTTTTCGCGCTGCTTCTTGTCTAATTCTTCTAGATAGTCTGTCATGCATATCATCTCCTTTCCAGCTTTAGCTATTGCCACGTACTCAGCCTCAGTAGATGAAAGAGCAACACATTTCTGAAGCCTAAACATCCCATCATCCATGGCTTGCTTCCACTTAGTTGTATCCTCCAACTATAGGTCCTCATCAAGGGGCTTTCGTTCCCCTTCATCAGTCACCAACCGATAGTGTAAAGAAGGCTCTGAATGATACTCAAGAATTAGGCAAGAACATCACTAGGTGAATCTTTTAGCAACTCAACCTCAACCTCAACTCCAACTTGCTTCACCTCTGGTTCCTCAGCAAGAGTCTTAGAAGTTTCTTGAGTATCCGTTACAACATCACTATGTGAATCTTTCAGCAACTCAACCTCAACTNTGGTTCCTCAGCAAGAGTCTTAGAAGTTTCTTGAGTATCCGTTACAACATCACTATGTGAATCTTTCAGCAACTCAACCTCAACTCCCACTTGCTTCACCTCTGGTTTCTCAGCAACAGTCTTAGGAGTTTCTTGAGTATCCGCTACA
>NW_019646463.1:42792-44629 GCF_002806865.2 Cucurbita pepo subsp. pepo
CAACATCAACACAAAATGTTTGCTGGATCTCTTGCCCCCTCTATCTTCTCCAAACACATCACCATCTTTCACAAACCTCTGAGTGAAATGTTATCGTCTTCTGTGTTTTGAATTTCAATGATAAACCAGGTTCCTCGCCAACTGCATGACACGCTAACTATATATCTGAAGAATCTTTTCGCGCTGCTTCTTGTCTAATTCTTCTAGATAGTCTGTCATGCATATCATCTCCTTTCCAGCTTTAGCTATTGCCACGTACTCAGCCTCAGTAGATGAAAGAGCAACACATTTCTGAAGCCTAAACATCCCATCATCCATGGCTTGCTTCCACTTAGTTGTATCCTCCAACTATAGGTCCTCATCAAGGGGCTTTCGTTCCCCTTCATCAGTCACCAACCGATAGTGTAAAGAAGGCTCTGAATGATACTCAAGAATTAGGCAAGAACATCACTAGGTGAATCTTTTAGCAACTCAACCTCAACCTCAACTCCAACTTGCTTCACCTCTGGTTCCTCAGCAAGAGTCTTAGAAGTTTCTTGAGTATCCGTTACAACATCACTATGTGAATCTTTCAGCAACTCAACCTCAACTCCCACTTGCTTCACCTCTGGTTTCTCAGCAACAGTCTTAGGAGTTTCTTGAGTATCCGCTACAACATCACTCTGTGAATTGTTCTGCAACTCAACCTCAACTCCCACTTGCTTCGTTGTCCCGGTATCTTTCTTCAATTCTCTGGTAGTCTTTGTGAAGCTAACTCGCTTTTGTTTGCTCATAACGCAGTTCTCACAAGTACTCATATCAACAGATTTCAGACCTTCCAAAACTCCTTCCACAACCGGCATCTTCATTCCTTTAACGCTCATATGTCCAAGTCTATTGTGCCATATACTTGAATTTGAAGCACTCTCAGCAACAACAGCTCTGTTCATACACCCTCCAGCGGTGTATAAAGTTCCAGATTTTGTGCCACTTGCTACCACCATAGCACCCTTCACAATCTTCCACGAACTCTTACCAAACTTTGTTGCATAACCTGTGCTATCCAACTGACCAATAGAGATCAGGTTCTTCTTGAGACTAGGAATATATTTGACATCTTTTAATGTCCACTGATATGCCGTTGGAGTTTTTTATGCAAACATCCCATTTTCCTTCAATCTTCAAATCTTTGTTGTCGACAAGATACACCTTCTCGAAATTTCCAGACTTGAAACTTTGAAATAGCTCTTTATTTGGAAACGAATGAAAAGATGCACCTGAATCCAAAATCAAGGATTCAATCGGACTGTCCACACTAAGGATTAGAGCATCCCCAATGTCTTCTGCTGAATTTACCGAATCTGTTAGGATCGCACAACAACGCACACGCTCGATCTAGATGAACACAAAGAACAAGATAGAGAAAAGTACAAGGAAAACTCTGGCTAAAAGGATTTGTATTGATGACTTCTTCAAGTATGTACAGTAAGAGAGAATTACAGAGAATAGAAAGTTACTTTTTCAAAGCTCTACCGGACGGGATATATATATAGTTCAGTTTACTATATATAGCTTTACCGGATATAACCGTTGACCAAGCTATAAATAAGCAGCAGGCTCCATAACCTAACAATTCTCCCACTTGGAGACTGATCTAGTCAACCAAGAATTTCATTCTCAAACGACCATGAGCATCTTCATGGTCTTCATGGCACCATATCAATTGAGGCTTTGCACAACCTCAATATTCCAACATCAACACATTTTGTCAACATGTTTGCTGGATTCTTTGCACCCTCTATCTTCTCCAAACACATCACCATCTTTCACTAACCTGCAAGTGAAATGGTATCGTCTT
>NW_019646463.1:45484-70945 GCF_002806865.2 Cucurbita pepo subsp. pepo
TGTTAGGATCGCACAACAACGCACACGCTCGATCTAGATGAACACAAAGAACAGGATAGAGAAAAGTGCAAGAAGAACTCTGGCTAAAAGGATTTGTATTGATGACTTCTTCAAGTATGTACAGTAAGAGAGAATTACAGAGAATAGGAAGTTACTTTTTCAAAGCTCTATCGGAACGTGATATATATATAGTTCAGTTTACTATATATAGCTTTACCAGATTTAACCATCTACTATATATAGCTATTTACTATATATAACTTTACCCGATTTAACCATCTACCATATATAGTTATTTACCATATATAGCTTTACCGGATATAGCTTTACACAAATATAGCTTTACGGGATATAACCGTTGACCAAGCTATAAATAAGCAGGCTCCATAACCTAACAGAATCATCATCATTCTCTGATTGTGATACTGCTTCCTTTTTTATCGTTTACAATCTATTTGAAAGTGACCTTTTTCTCCACAACTCCAACACTTTACATTTGGTTTGTTTGGAGATTTTTCTTAGTTTCTTGATTTTGATCGCCCATTGTTTGGGTCCTTTGATTTACTCCTTCCCCTTCGATCAACACTGAGAGCATTGCCTACTCAATCTCCGATTTCCTGTTTGCGAATACTTTCGCTAAGAACTACATCTCGAATTTCATCGAACTTCAGCTTATTAGATCCTCGTGAACTGCTGATCGCGGCAACAACAGTATCCCACGACTCAGGTAAAGATGACATCAAAATCAATGCCTTAATTTCATCTTCGAAATTAATATCTACTGAACTCAGTTGACTTACAATCATATTGAATTCATTTATATGACCAGCAACAGATCCACCTTTAGACATTTGTAGATTAAACAGTCTCCGCATCAAATACACCTTGTTCATAGCTGACAGTTTCTCATACATATTCAACAACGCCTTCAACAGATTTGACGTTGTCTTCTCCTTGATGATGTTGAACGCCACGTTTCTAGACAGCGTCAATCGGATCAACCCTAAGGTCTGACGATCCTTGAGCTTTCACTGCTCCATGGTCAATCGGGTTCTTGAAGATCTTTTTGGTACAGACAATCTTCAATTTGCATCTTCCAGAAACTAATCGGATCCATCAAACTTTTCAATTCCAATCTTTGAAATTTCCATTTTCACATATCGGGGTGAATTTCGCCTCCCTCTGATACCAGTTGTTAGCTCTGATCCCAAGGTTTACACAAAGAACAGGAGAGAAAAAATACAAGGAGGAATATTTGCTAAATGATTTATTAGTGATGACTTAGTTATGTACAACAACAAAAAAAATGAGTATATATATAGTTTCAATTTACTAAATATAACTTCCAAAGATTTAAACCAATATAATCTAACAAATATATCTGTATCAAATCTTTACCAAATATCTGCCATATATATCTTAGATTTTTACGAAATATCATCCAAATGTATCGATCTAGATATCAAGCTCCATATTCCAAGAGTTAAAACATACATTATAGGTAAAATTGGATTCATACGACCGTTCCAAAAAGAAAGAAGAAGCTGAGACAAAACTAAAGCCAAACGAGCCCAATATTACGTAGGCCCTGTCGTGCCATTACCTTAGGTATTTTTCTATTTAATATTTTCTTGAAGATAACTTTTTTTTAGTTCAATTTAAGTGATTGAAAAGCGTTGAAATCGTTATTCTAGTTTCTACACTATGAAATCTTCAAAACTATTAAAACTAATCGAAAATCGAACTTAAAAATGTTTTAAAAAATGGCTCAAAATAGTGTCAGGGCACAAACTTAGTTTAGTTATGTCGTCGAGAGTTGGTTCACTTTAACCGCAAATATCATCCTTCTTTATCTTCTAGACAATAGGGCACGAGCATGGTCTTCTCCTTCGATGGTCTGGTTGTGAGCTTTTGTGGTCGAGTTGGTTTCTTCATTGAACTTCTAAATCTCCTTATTACGAACATTTGATAAAAAAAAATTATATATTTTCATCTAGAATCGAAGAAGAATTTAGGACATTAATATCGTTATTTTCAGGCTAATCAAATATACCTCAACTTGAATTCATTTGCTTTCTTGAGACGTATTCAACCTTCGATTCCTTCACGAGCATCAATCTCATTACTTCCACGAAACTATAGGAAAAGGATTTATTCAAAGCTATAAGGTATATGAAGAGAATATGACTTTCAAAGAATTTGATTCGAAACTTAATTTCTTAAAGAAATACTTAAATGCAATTCATATTTAGACACGGTAAGATCCCACATCAATCAATTGGAGAGGAGAACGAAATATTTTTTTTATAAAGGTATGGAAACCTATCACTAACGGACGCGTTTTAAAAATCTTGAAGAAGAGTTGAAAGAAGACAATATCAGCTCACCATTACAAATACATAAAAGAAATTTGAACTTGAAATAACCACAAACAAGTTTTATTTTTGGGAATGATGATCAATAATACTTCTACTAAATTAGAGTATCCAAGTGTTGATGGATGCTACCATATGATACCACAAAGGCAAGACTTATAATATCCAAATTCTTGAGTTGGTGCATGCAAGAGCTATTAGCTACAAATATGAGTTTTGGTTGTTCCTTCTCACAAAGAATCAATCCAAAGATCCATTTCTGATACCCAATCATCCCAAAGCTCCCTCTTGTTGCACCCATCTCCATCTGCCATTGCTACCACTTCTTGATCAAATTGGTAGTCCATTTGGATATTCTCCATGCGGATGCTACCACTTTGTTCAACAATTGGTACGTTTTGGTTCTGATTTTGTATCAATATTCCTTGCTTTTCTCCATTTTGATCCTCAACATATTCTTTTTCTTTTGATTTGCTGCTTTCTTCTTGAATAGGCTTCCACTTTGTGGAATTTGGCTTCTGATCACCTCCTTGATGACCATTCACCTTCTTGCTCAAATGGCAATTCCAATAGTTCTTGATGTCGTTTGCTGTTCTTCCCGGTAATTTCCCTGCTATGATCGACCACCTAAAACACCAAAAATAAAAAATATTCTCCTCTCTCCGAGTTATCCATCTAGGCATTTCAATTTTATAACATGAACTTTAAGAAAGTTGCAAAGAACGTTGTTCAAATTACCGTAAGATAAAATTAAGTTAAGTTTTAATAAAGCTAAATTCAAGATGAAGTTGAACTTCAAGATACTTTAAGTGGGGCTTTATTTGTTTTTATTGATGTATTTTTAAGTTTTAAGATATTTTATTTACATTTAGGTTACAATTCTTGAAATGAATCATACAAGATCACGAGATTTATTTTGAGGTTATATAATGCTATGTATTTTATCATTCTGATAGTAAAAAGGGAATCTTTGTAGTTTAGGTTGCATGTTTAAAATCATTTAAATTTTACATGATCGATCTTCCTTGTGAAGTGATTTGAATCTCAAACAAGTTTTCTTTCCGTGAGATATTTAATCAACTAAGCATATCGATCTTACTCTTCCTTGGGTGATTCCTTATCGTTTTAGAGTTTCTGGGTATTTAAATATAAAGATTTGATTCTTGAATACGGTTGTTAAATCGAATTCCTAAGAGTTACAATCGTTTAGGATGAAATCGTCTTGATTTAGAGGTTTTAGCACTTATGATCTAGGGGTTTGCATACCACGAGGATTTACGAGGATTCTTGATTCCATTTAACTATGGTTTTCATATCTTCATAAATATTTTACGTTTAATAAAATCGATGAGAACGAAAATAAAACGTAGAGAATAGATTAATTCGACAAGATTATTAATTCAAAAAGTTTTTTTCTTTAATATTCTTAATTTGTCCAAATTTTTAAACCAATTTTTACAAAAGGAAAGAAGATAAAAGAGATGATAATTGAAAAACAAAGATAAAACAAGAGCTTGCCTGTTGCCAAGGATATTGTGGAGGTTGAGAATGAGTTCGACTTCTTCGGGTGTAAAACTTCCTCGTTTGATATTAGGACGAAGATAATTCAGCCATCTCAGTCTGCAACTCTTTCGACATCTGTTCAAACCTTTTTCAAATCACGAAAACAACTTAAACTTTAACTTCATACATGATTCTATTAAACAACTTAGATCTCGTTTATTAACTATTTAATTTTTAAATTCTAAATTTTTGAAATTAAGTATATGAACACTGCTTTCTATAAATTTCTTTGTTATGCTATCCACTTTCTACCTCTATTTTTTTTTAAAAAAAAATATTTTTAGGAGAAATTAACTTCATAATGACGGGAACAACCCAAATAAAGTTCACAACCAACCTAAGGTAATCCTCCATTTTTAGGTTGGGTTGAATTGGATTGTTGACTTCTTTTTAAATTTTTCAATAATTCAACTCAACATAAACTTTAATACTTTAATATATATATATATATGTTTGTTTATGTTATTATTGTTTATGTTTTATGTTTGATTATGACTGATAAGTTGATATGTTTATGTTATTATTGTTTATGTTTTATGTTTGATTAGGACTGATACGTTGATATGATTCTGGTTATGCCTTGTAATACCTCATATTGTTTCATGTATGATAAATATGAATGAAAGACTATGAATATGTAGGTACGTCTCTTAAGTCATTTACGTTTTGATAAGCATGGAAGTATGATGTACATCATCTCGTTGAACCATGATTTTTAATATAAGACTTCATGCATGTTATATATCATAGGATCACAGTTTACTTCTCTAGCATGTTATGTACAGACACGTACACCACGATATTATTCAAGTTCCTTTCTCTTTTGTTGGGTTTTGGCACCGTGAGCGTGCGCTAGCCTATAGTCAAGCCTACAGCGGATGTTATGAGCCCGCCAAGTGGATTCTTTTGTAGGAGCGTGAACCGTTTTTATAGAAGTACTATGCATTCAACTCTACCCATAAGAGAAATTATGCTACAAGAAATAGTCATGAAAAAAAATTAGATCCCACCAGCATGTTACATATTGTATGTAATGCACTTCCCGATTCCAATAGTGGGATTATTGATTTAATATAATTACAAGTTTATAAATATTTAAGTTCATGACAAATTTTAAAATTATTTTTGCACAAATACACCATGACCTACTTGCAATAAAGATCTTATTTCTAAAGGAAGAAGTAAGGTCGTTACAATATTGCTAGAAAGAATCGACCATCGACTGGTTGACGACGGACATACTGACAAATGCATAAAACAAGTTTAATATCTAATAATCTCCTTCCTTAAACTTATTTCTCCACGAACTTGGACATCAAACTTCTTTTTCAGATGATGAAAAGCATCTGACTTTAATGATTTTGTAAATATATCGGCAATTTGATCCCTCGAACTTACATGGTGCAATTCTACTTCTTTTGTCTTCACATATTCTCTTATGGAGTGAAATCGAGTGTCAATATGTTTCGACCTCTCATGATGAACCGGGTTCTTGGTTAGAACTATTGTCAACTTGTTATTGATAAAGATCTTAGTTGTTTCTTCTTGTTTTAGCTTCATTTTCTCCAATAATCTCCTTAACCATACAACATGACAAACACGAGCACATACTGCTATATATTCACCCTCACAAGTTGACAGAGATACTATAGATTGCTTGTTCGATAATCAAGTACATGCAGTGTCGCCAAAATAAAATGCGATCCTAGTTGTACTCTTTAGATATTCATGTCTTTCGACCCAATCACTATCGTTGAAACCAACCAACTTTATGTTGCAATTTTGCAAGTAGAACAATCCATGATCCGCCATCCCCTTTATGTAATTGAGAATCCTCTTTTCTGCCTTTAAATGTGAGGTTTTTGGTATCTTCATATACCTGCTTACGAGTCCTACTCCAAATAAAATGTCAGGTGCAAGCCAAGTACCTTAGGCAGCCATTAGACTTTTAATTTAAGACCACACTCAACATGTGTGTCTATCGACGGGCAGTCTTCAACAATAAATTCCTCTAAGATCTCCTTAGCATACTTAGGCTGAGAAATAAAAATCTCATCTTCATCATGTTGCATCTTAATTCCTAAAAAGTACTTCATCATATCTAAGTTTGTCGTCTCGAACTCCTTCTACATTGAGTGCTTGAATTCTTAAATCATAACGTTGCTGCTTCTTGTAAACATCAAGTCATCGACATACAAACTAAAAAAAAAAACACTTGGCTATGTGAGTTCATCTTTCTATAGAAGGATGGCTCATAAGGGCATTTCACAAATCCTTCTTGCATGAAATATGAATCAATTGCTTGACAGTGGTTCAACATAAACTTTTTCTTCTTTCTCATTCAAGAATCCAGACTTAACGTCAATTTGATGTGTCTTCTACTTTTGTTGGGTCGCAAGTGAAATCAACGATCTCACTATTTCTAGTCTTGCGACTATGACAAAGACCTCCTCATAGTCTATCATATGCTTTATGGCGCTCTACTACACCTTTTACATCTCTCTTCGTCTTATATACCCATTTAACACAGATGGATTTAGAGTCTTGTGGAAATGATTTGAGCTCCTACGTGTTATTTTTCTTTATGGAGTGAATCTCCTCCTCCATAGTTTTCCTTCACTTTGGCTCCTTATTTGCCTCCTCAAACGTTCCGGGGCCAAAGCCTTCAAAGAGACAAAAATTGTTGAACTTCATCTCGTACTTCTAATCAATTGGACCAACTGGTTAAGTGGAGTCATAGAGCTCCTAGATATCCCTTGTCTTGCATACTAAACTACTAAGCTCATTATCGCCTAAGTCATCATCAAGAGTAATGGGCGATAGTACTCTCTTCTCTCCCTCACCATCAAAAGGAATATAAATCTCTTTGCCAGTTGTCTCCCGGTTCCAACTCTGATATTCATCAAACTTGACATCTCTCGACATTACAACTTGTATCCCTTGCAGTTCTCACCATAGCCAAGAATATGCATTTTTGGCTTTTATCTTCAATCTTCGTGCACTTCTCTTTCGGAGCATTTGGGAAGATGCCACAAAGTGCTATGATTTAGAGTCGTTACCTTCATGCATCTCGATTCCATAATTGAATGTTTCAACGAAAGCATCTTGTTCTTCGTCTTCTTCATCTTGATGTCATATCGTATTTCCAATAGTTGCCCAATACATAATAAATCGCTTTTTATATTAGGAACATAATTGACATTCGAAATACAAAGTTCCTTTCCATTTTGAAGTTCGATGTCACTTTTCACTTTTATTGGACATATGGATAGATCACTGAATGTCATGTTGGCTTGTTGACCTTCATCGAGCCTTGTGAAGAACTCCTTTATTACACTCATGTGGTTTGAGGCTCCGAGTCTAGGAACCACATGACTGATTGAGGCGGCTCAATTTCATTGTATGACGTTAACAACATTGGTCCATTACTCGGCTTCTCATCATCAATAAGATTAGCCTTCTCCCCTCTATCATTGTATGTATTATATCAACAATTACAGTAGTAATAACTAAATTTCTTACCAACATAGCATTGAATTTGTGATTTTTCATACCTTCCTTGTCAACCACGTCCATGACTGTGGCCTCGACCACGAGCCTCATTGCTCAAAGTGGTTATTACGACCACCTCTTCCTTCAACCATCACATTTACCTCTTCCTCAATAGTATCCTCCTCTTGAGAAGCCATCCGTTTGAAGGAAGAGTTGGTTTGCAGTGCTTGTTCCATACTCTTTCCTTCTTTCTTCTTTCCCAACCTACGTTCTTTATAGAACGATAGATAGCCTTAAATTTCCTCGATTAACCTCTCCTCAAGGATCTTTAAATTCTTAAATTCCCGCGACAATGTACTGAAACCGTCAGTGTAAAGACCTCATAATCTTTTCCAAAATTCATACTTCTTCTATCATCTCACCGCGTCTTTCACATTTCCTAGTGGAATTTACACGATGGAAGTAATCATAAATTGACTCCTAATCTTCTTGTTTTTAGTTAAATTACATTAAAATTTAATAATCATTTTCACTCTATTTTCTAATCTTAAATTTTTTTAAAAAAAAAGTAATTTTTCTAAATTTTAATGAAAGTAGAGGAATTTTTTTAAAATTATGGTGAATAAACTCAAATTGGGTGGGTTTAACCAATCATATTTAAAGAAAGGAGAAATTGAAAAATTTTGGACAGTTTTGAGTAACCTACCTTGAGCTTTAAGGAATATGATGACTCTCACTGTAACGACCCAGACCCATCGTTAATAGATATTGTCCTGCTTTTCTTTTCGGACTTCCCCTCAAGACTTTACAACGCGTCTGCTAAGGGAAGGTTTTCACACCCTTATAAATGATGGTTTGTTCTCCTCCCCAACCAATGTAAAACATCACACTCAACCCATAAATTAATTCGGCAGCTTCATGGTATATAAGAGAGAGTAACTTTGCCGAAGAAATCGTGAGCTAAAGCAAACTGTATTGAGCTCTAAGAACTGAGTTTCAGATGCCATTGGCCATAGAATTATGCAAAGAAAATAAAAGGGCAACAAGTAGGGTTGGGGAAGGAGGGGTCAACGGTCAACAATTAGATGATTCATTTTTTAAAATCGAATATTTCTCTATCTCGAGATTTAATTTCTTATCCGTTTTTAAGGTCGCAAATTTGAATCCCAAACACGAGCACTCAAGTAAGTGGCTATTCTGATCCTTTCTTAAGTTATGTTTGTGGGAATCTTTATGGAATGCCTTAGAAACCTAAGTTGGAATAGAATTAAGATAGAATGAAAGAATTATCACATGATAAGGCACTCGATTTGACGTTTTACTCGACAAACCACTAATATGACCTAAAACCATGTAGAGTGACCCCAAGTGACATCTACTGCTCATGAAATTTTAAAGCAATGCCTAATATTATGACATATGAAGGTAATTTAAAGAAGCATTTTTAGGCCATAAACCATCGAAGAGGTAAAATGACAAAAAAAAAAAGCCCCTACTATATTAACGATACTGTTTTATGTAAGAAATAAATATCTAATGCTTAGGTTGTTTGCCAAATTTGTAATGACAAACCTTTAGAGTCGGAAATAAGAACATGAGACTCGTGACTTTGACAAACCTCTAGTGTTTAGCCAAGCCAAGTAGGCTATTTTTTGAGAAATGCACAACCAAGGCTCTAAGCTTATTACAACACCCAAACAACTAAGAACTACTCTCTATTGACATGCCTTGTGGCCTAAACCTAGGTGGAAAAGCTCATTTTGTGAGACGTAGGCTTTGACTATGGTGTGAGAATCTAGGGGATGTAGCCATTCTGGGCCGAATCTAGATTTTGAATCATGGTCCAAATTGCATGTATACGCATTTCTCAAGTTCATGTTATTTACAATCTTTCATATAAAGGTTTAGATATAGAATTAGAACAATGTAGAGTGGAAGTGGACAATCCATTAAGATCCACTATCCTTAAATCTGTCCTAGGACGAGGATCACACCCGCATAAGATTAGGATTAGCAACAGGCGGACTAAGAATTTAGAACTCATAACTCATAGACTAAAACCTCGAAACAAAGGTCCTTAGAATAGAATTGGTGGTCAAGTTAAAAGTGTGGTAACTCATTTACGTAGCCCTTACCTTAAAAGGGTAAGCAGAAAACAGTGGCACCACCTACACTTAAACAACAACACCGTTCCCCTTAGGTACTATCATCTGGGGTAACTAAATAGAGCTCAAACCACCTCCCAAAGTGTCACAACAGGCAAACCCAAGCACACTAACTGTTCGATGAAATGCCTAAAATAAACAATGCAAGTTTATACACACACCACGTGCAGCATTCAAAGCCAACACCCATGTGGCACACATGTGCATCATTGCATTTTTGTCTTTTGAAGGACCATCTCTTTATCTTCCCTTGCTTCTTAATTCAATGCCATTTATGAAACTCAAATCCCATATCTTTTCCATAACTTTTGAATACGATTGTTCATCAACTTGAGAAGGGTTTCTAACTCAATTATTTGGATTGCATGTTTGTCCAATTATGATCACTTTAGTTGTCAGATGGTGGACTCGATTATAGTTTTGACTCGAGAGATTCATATCTGAGATGGGTTTTTGAAATTTTCTCATATAGCCTTTCAAATACATGATAAAATGATGTATTCTCCTTCACATTTTGTACTTGTGTTCGTAAATTTCTCAATGGGCACCTATAATGGTAATATGTTAGTTTTGTACTACATTCGTCATTAGATTCAGAGTGGAAAATGTTAGGATCGCAACGTACACACTCAATCAAGATGAACACAAAGAACAGGAGAGAGAAAATTCAACGAAGAATATTGGCTTACTTCGTACAACAAGAGAGAATACAGTGACTACCTAATGGGTATATATATGGTTTCAGTGGAAATATATATCTATCAAATCTCTACGAAATATCTACCATATATATCTCTACGAGATCTTCACGAAATATCTACCATAGATGGGCATCAGGCTCCATATCCCAAATGCCAAAAAACGAGTATTAGAGAACTAAACATATCGATCTAAGAATTTCCATAAGATCTCTCACGATAGGAACCTAAACCCTAAACAAATTGCTTATAACTCGAACCAACGGGGGAAAAAGTTATGGTCGTTTTAGGAAGTTCGAACAAATAAATATAAAAGCATGAGGATTAGAGAGAAAAACTAACCAGCCAATTGAGGAACACGATGCCATTTCCCTTCACCATATTGCTCGATGCATTTCTTGAGCAAGTAATCTTCTTCTTCAGTCCAAGCAATGCCTCCCATTGGACCTCTTTTTCTTTTCTTCTCTTCTTTAGCTCTTCTTTTGGTTGTTTGATTTCTTGTTTGTGTGATAGCTTTTCATTGGTGAAGGCTGCAAACATATAGAAAGGCTATTGTCGTCAAGGAAGAAAGTGAGTTATTATGTGGAAGAAATTAGAATGGAAAATGGTCCATGTTTCTAAGACACTCCAACCCTATGCATGTTTTTGATGAGGCATCATGAGTATGGGTTTGTGCTCAGTCATTTTCAACTAAGCTATCAAACAAACACAACACTTTTTAAACTTTTTTTTTTTAAATTAATTATGTGAATAATTACTTTTACCTTCGTGTAATCCTTTTCTTTTTTGTTTCGAACACTTTGATTTGGAAGTATTCTTAGTGGGCTTGGTCCAAACCCGAGATGAAGAATCGAAATTTGGATTCTCGACATGGGTCTCGCCATAACAAGACATTTTCTGAATGAGAAGATTCTCTTTATACACTAACGATATATTTTGTCTATCTCAAACTATTCATCCCTAAATGCATGTAGTAATTAGGGTTTTGATATCGAATTCAGATCGGGGAGACAACTCCCTCTAGGGTTCTGGTGAATATTTGTTAAAATCAGCACTCCTAAATGGTGGTGAAAGTTCTTTATTTATAATCATTTACAGAATCAAATAGATTACGAACATGATATTAGCTTATGATCGAAGGTCTAATATAATAGATATAGTAAATTGTAATGGAAGGCTAAGTATCATCAACAGCTTTAACTTACGTTCCAAGAGAGAGCTAAGCCTAAACTGAAGTTAGAGAACTCTTTTAATTCCAAAAATCATTAGTTAAAATGTCCTAACTTCCTTCAAGAACCATTCTCATGCCCCCATGGGATGCAAACCAAAAAAGAATATTTTTAACTACATTAACCATGGAGAAAATTTACAGTGTTTACGGATTGTAAAACAAGAACCATGAACAATATCATTCCCAAAAGTAATCCTTCTGACAAGAATCTGTGGTTAAATTTGTGTCGTGGAGAGCAATAAAGGTGATTGAAATCATGGTAGTTCTCAGAGCTGAAATCAGCTGAACCAAAATAAACTACCAACGACTAACTACCAACAAATTTTGTCCGTTTGACAAAATCTTCATGATTTTTCAAACATTCTCATGGGGTTGAGATGTTTTTACCTTTCATGTTTTCGAATAGTACGGAGACTTGAATCTTCAAACGTCAAATCTCTAGAAATAGATTAGTATAACTCAATTATTTGAGTTAGGTTCATTTTGACATTTTATAATTTATTGAAATTTTGGCTACCGGTAAGGTGTCATAATCTTAGTAGGAAGGAGAGTTGATTGTGATCATCACGTGCCATGATACGACTGAGGAGGACGGTGCATCATCCAACGCGTCACATAAAGTGGGCATTGAAGAGAAGACGAGGCATAAGGAAAATAACGGCCACGAGTGCTGAACATAGGCTTGCTAAAGGGGGCTAGGTAGGGCTCAAGGCCTTATCCTCGAAAATTGGAGTTTCAAAGGAAATTTAGGCATGCGGTTTTGGAGTCAAATCCGTCCATATGAAATATGAATGCTTTCTAGATTTGGTGTCAATCGAGCACGGATGGACGCTCCATGACACCATATGACCGTTTGCCAAAACGACGTCTACTCGAGGAAGATAGAAAATGACTCAGAATGTACCGTAGGAGAAGGTATGGTGTGTCGATATTGCGCCCCAGCCCATGCGTCAGATATTGAATCATACACCCGCTATCTAATACGAAGTCCGTAAATGTAATGGCATTGACACAGTAAGGTCTAATGTCTCCATAGAACCTAGATGGATAAATGCTTGGGTTGTCTCAATTTTATGAATGACATGTGGGCCCGTTCTTGATAGCATGACCGAGTGAGAAATGATGGTCGACGACACCCCGTGACTTGGAAAGCCGTCAAAACATATGGACCATGTTAATTAGGAACCAAGATGAGATGACCAGATGCGACGTTGTATTGAGAGGCCTTGGTCCAAAGTAGAGGAAAGGTCGAGTCAAATAACTTGGACTAGTGTAGAGACAAATCGGTTGTGTCACAGATGATTAAACATGCACGTGCAGGTAGCGTATGTAACCAAACAAGTTTAGATTCTACACAAGTGATGTTCAGTTGGCGAAAGACAAATCTTACTCAAATTCGGACGAAACCATAAATTCAGACAAAAAATGACTATAGGACCCAAATGTATTAAAAAAAAAAAGAAAAAGAAAATCAAGGTTCAGGATTTTACACAAGTATAATAAAGGAAACCGAAGTTGAAGGACACTAAAAGTTGGAGTTACGACAATCGTCGAGAATGGTAGGTTTTGTGTTTTGGACAAACTTTAAATGTGATTATTATCTCTCCATAATTAACCAAATTGAATAAAAATAATTTTAATAAAATCTTGAAATTTTAGAGGATTTTTCAAACGTAGGTGCCACGTGGTAATCGGAAGAGTGACAAACGTGTCTTGCAGTACGAGCGACACATGTCAGCATCATACTGGCGTATGTGTCAACCTGTACGAAAAAAAGAAAGTAGCGAACTGGTTTTGCCAATATGTAATCTCCACGTGTCAAGCCGTGAGGACAAGTATCCTTCCCTAGGCACATGGCGTACTCGTGCACGGTGATGCGCATATTTCTCCACAAACCACGTGTGGAGGCCATTGAGGTCGTTTTCTTGCCGGCTTCCACTATGGTTCTAACTGTGTTTTTTTTTTTTTTTTTTTTTTTTNGAACCTAACTGAGTTTAGAGCCCTAGAGATATGTGGCTTTTAAATTGATCTGAGAATAGTACGTTCCTAAGAAATCTAGCCCTCTAGGATCGTGAGTTACGACTAGAGGCCATTAGAGAGTACCTAAAGAATTAGATTAGCTAAAAGAGTTGGTCCCGATAATCCCAAAAATGCGAAATGAGACTTAAACTGCCTAGATGCCTCAAGAACCTAGTAGACCTCTACACCAAGGATGACTTAGAAGGTCTAACATACTTATTAATAGTAAAAATGGTGTAACCGAAACCTCTGAGATAATTTGATTTACTATTGTGTTGTGGGAACAGATTAAGGCTGGCAATGTGATTCTGTAAACTGATCCTAAGGAGGGACTTTAGGACCACATGGGTAGCTAGCTCTTCTGGATGTAGTAACGGATCAAGGTTGATGTCGCAATTCCAAAAACTAGTCTTGAAGAGGGATTTTTTACTACACTGGTTCAGGCGAACGTTTCTATTCGTGTAGAAATGGGTCGAAGTTAATGCTGCAATTGTGTAAATCGATATTGGAATGAGACTTAGGACTCCATAAATCGATGTTAGAGTGAGTACTTCTATTATTGTAGAAATGGATCAAATGTTGAGGCGATGATTTTGTAAATCGATTGGAAAGGACTTGGGACTACATAGGTAAGTGACTCATGAAGGTTTTCTTGGAACTTTGAGACCTATAAAAAAGCTCAAATAGTTGTAGGATTAGGTCCGAGCTACCTTGAGAACCGAGAAAAACCTCTAAAAACCTACTAGAAATTGGATGAGATGAGAGCCTACAAATAGGTTTTTCATCGACTATTTTTATACTCACCCCTTTCTCCTTTTTATTTTCAAGTGTTCATAGGTTACCGATCGAGGTTGGGAGCATTCAAGAGTTGTGCGATCACAAGGGGGTTCGTTCCGAAGAATCTATCCATCGTTGTAGTCTGAATTTTTTACATTTCATTTTGTAACTATATCCAAAACCCATTTTTCCATTTGTAATAAATCTAAACAACATCCTCTTGTAATTGAATTTCATTTTGTATTCTAATTTCAGGGTGGTTTGCATTAATTTGATTTTAATTTTACCCTATTTTTATATTTATTTTGTTTCTTTGGTTCATTGTCTTTTGAGTCATGGTTAGAAATTCGAAGCCTAAAAAATGGAGTCGTGACAAACATCAAATCACGTACGCCCAATGTCACAATCGCACTCTTGCGACAGTGGGACAACGATTGTGCATACTTTTTTTAGCCTAGCAAATAAGTCAACCGTGATAAATTCGGACTTTGCAGACAACATCGGAGTATGCTCGAGACTCAGATCACATTTGCGAGAAATGTTTTAGAAAACATGAGCGAGGAAATACATTTGAAAACAATTTGAAAAATTCAAGAAAGCAATGTTATATGGTTATAAGCAAATAAAGGAACAACATGGCTTAAATAACATATAACTTATGGTAAAAATAAGTGAGAACTAGTCATATCTCCCTACGGTACATTTGGTGCATTTTAGCTCTGGTGGGTGTAGACATCATTTTGGTGAATTGTCATACACCCCCATATTGACAAAATATGAAATAGTAAAAACCTATTTAAGATGAAAGCATGTAAAAGGGGTTTGGAATGGGCATGTAGCTATAGACAACACATCATAGACAAGCATGATCGGAACATCCAACATGCAGCCATAGACAACACGCCTTGGAAAAGCATGATCGTGACATCCTCTCCCACTCTATTGGTTGACGTCTTTGTCAACCGACTCTCCACAAACTCAGTGATGTAGGTTGAGGCTGACTTCAGGTCTCTCGACTGCTTCCAACAGTTCTTAGTATTGAGGAGTCTCTTCCAATCAGAAAGGAACGGTTGAAAACCATTTCTTGGTTTATTGACTCTTGGCGTTCTCTGTCGGAGTTTCTCTTACTTTTTTCGCCTGAAAATTCTTCTTCTTTACAGGAGGTCTTGTCGCCTCTCTGTGTCTGATATCTTTCTTGTCAAGTGAGTAACACTTCATGTTACTGACGTGGACAACATGGCTAGTCTTCATCCATGGGAGCAATTGGATCCTATATGATGCATTCCCGACTTGCAGATAACTTCAACTGGTCTATCGTATTCTCCCACCCGCCTTTGACTGTTGTTGCTTTAATCTCGGAGTTAATCTAACCTCAACTTGATCAGAGCTTGATAACCGCCAACAATGCTAGATTTTGCAAAACTAGAGGTCCTAGAATCTTTGTAGACTTTTACAAAGAATGTTAACTTAACGAATTGATTTCAACCAAAAGCTGGTTAGAAGATGAATAACTCTTATGGTTACTCTTAGATTCCAAGACGACTCACTCTAGAATTAGCTTGATCAAAACTAATCCAATGAATGAGTTTAAACATCAAACTTAAAGCAAGGTTTGAAAAAGAATAACACCAAAAAGGTTTCAAGAAAACACAGATTTTGTTTGTATTCAACAATGATCTGCAAGCATGAATATTACATGTCTTTAAATAGGCCAAAAAGATAACTCAAACATAATAAAGTTTATCTACCAACTACAAACTACAACTACCAATGCAAGCTAGTAAATACAAATAGAAGAAAATAAAGCATGACATAAATTGTCTTAATTGTTAGTTCAACTACCAAAGACAAAAGTCTTCTAATCAGTCACTCCATTATTTTTCTTGATTTGATATGCTAATGCTATAAAGATTTTTGTACTCAAAAGTCTTTGTTTCAACTTGTACATTAGCTAGCCTTTGAAGACTCAATGTATAGCCCTTTTGAATCTTCTTAACCTTGCTTCTTGTAATCGGTCCTTCGGGTACATGCAAAGGGTCAGTAGTTGAATTCATATCAAAACTCTCTCCTCGTCTTGCAACTTTCATGGTCAATGCTTCTGATCGACCCTTCCCTTCACCCGTTTGGATGGTGCTTCTGCGGTAACATGTGTTGTTTCAGTGGTTTGTCTCTGTCTCCCTCCTTCGACAGAGGTGTTGGCTTGGTGTTTCTCCCCAACCCTTGGATGTTAACTAAAAGTGGGTTTGTTGGTCTAATGGACCCAACTGTTAGAAAGTCATTTACCTGCTGGTAGAATTTAGCTAGCTCGGATTGAGTTATATGACGTTCATTTTTTACAAGCGATCTCGCCCCCAATATAACATCAATCTCATTGTTTATTTGTTCAGGTGGAGATAAATACTTTTTCTGACTTCCTTGTCTCATGTCGCAGTGTTTATGAATCGATCACTAGGCTTGTGTTGGGGTTGGCTCGCACGAGCTTCCCTCTTCAAATACGGTAATGGCAGCGAGTGTAGATTCATCATGGCTTAGATTCTTTCTCAACTGTTGTGCTGACAATATTTTCACCCCTCCAGTTAACGAGTGTTTGTCTGGATAATCGTCAGATTGGACCCCGTTAATACTAAGTTTTTTGTTAGGGGCATGGGAATGACTTTTTGTTCTAATATGAAATCCATCCCTAACAAAATGTCGAAGTCGTCCATCTTGATTATCGCAAAGTTGGTTCGTCCAGTCCAAGTCTCTAGCTAGATGGGAGTTCTTTTCGCAACTCTTAAGATGGGTAAAGCTGCAGAATTGACGGTCTTCATCTTTCCTATGTCTCGATGCCAAAGGATATTCAATCTTTTTGCTTCGTTCTCCGTCATGAAGTTGTGGGTGTCTCTAGAGTTGACAATAGTGTTTCTGGTCGCTCTATAATTAACTAGGCCTTGAAATACATCAGACCGCGCTCCACTAGCTCTTTTGTCTCTTTCACTCTCTTTTGGAGAGCATAAAAGTACTTTAGTGCCCCCACGCGAGGTGTCTGACAATCTCAGCTAACGATATTTTTGTTTTTATAGTCTCAAACTCAATTTCCTACACCTTATGTGGGCATTCAGATACTTGATAAGCCCCCTTGCATATGAAGCAAGACGGGCGACTTAGATTTGACTTTGATTATTTTGGTTGTTAGGTCTCTGTCATGGAGTCCTATCTCTCTGTTAGAAGGACTCGTATTCCTCTTCTCTGCCTTCGAGCCTGTCACTTCCCCAACCTCGAGGGAAGTTTGGTCGGTAATTCATTTTCTCAACTTTTCAACGCCTAGTTCCTCCCTATCTTTTGGGGTCCATAGATACTAAGATCAAAAAATTGTTTAATAGTAGTATAGGCCATGGAAAAGTTTTGAACTCTTTGTTCGTAGAGTTTGACTTTTGCTCATAGTTTCAACCTCTCAATACAACTAAAGATCTTGTCTGACTAGAACATATCACGAATATCTAACATAAGTCCAGAAAACTGCTTAACATAGTCTCAGATACTACTCGTATGACTCAGCTCTCTTAACTTTCTTCTTGCGATGATCTCGACATTCTTTGGGAATAACTGAGAGCGGAGTTATTGTTCCAAGGTATCCCAAGTGTCCACAGTAAATCGACCCTCTTGAATGCCCATGTACTTGGACCTCCAGTAAAACTTTGCATCGTTGACTAGATGCATTGTTGCCAACGTGACCTTTGTTTCTTCTACCATGATATTTGTGGCTCAAAAGTATTATTGGAGGTTGAAGATAAAGTTCTCTAGAGTGTTGGAATCTTGAACCACATAGAAGAGTTTGGGCTCTATGACCTTTATCTTGTTAAACTGTACTACAACCCTAGTTAAGGTTTGGTTCTCTACCGATCATGGTGAGGTTTAATTTAGCGCTTAAATCCATCACTTTAGCCCTGACCACTCTAAGGATCGCTGCCAAATATTTAGAAAAATCTGAGACCATCTGAACAATCGCTTGTTGGGCATTATCTAAGCCCTCGATGCATTCTTCCATCCGAGCAATAGAACCTGTTGAACTATCCCTATGCTCAAAGCCACCGGGAGTTGTGGTCTTGTCTTGTAGGGCTTCAAGGGCTCCAAGACCCTAGTCGATTCTCTTTGAACTTGTCTTCGACACTCGTGTCGCTTCGTTCTCTCAAACCTTGTGTATCCCTCGACTTAGCTTAAATGCACACTCTTAGTGTGTTGGATGATGCACCATCCTCATTGGTCGCATCATGGCACTTCTCAATCTTGACCCTCATGTAGCCGAATGGGCGCCACTTGAGAGTTGCCCTAGGTTGTGATACCCAACACCACTAGGGAAAACCTCCTTATTGAGCTCATAGGTAGACATGTATGGAGTACGATTATCGTTTTAGAGAAAATGAGCTCTCCTAGACTTATGAGTACTCCCCTAGGATCTTTCCATAGGGCACAACGAATTGAGGCGCAATTTGCGCAAGGTTGACGAAGGACCTAAACATACGTTGAGCTAAGAGAATCAGAAATCCCTTAAGTTATAAACCCGAGGTGGGTTAGAGCACTCCTTAAAGGTCAGTTATGCAAAAGCCTGCAAAGGTCAGTGCATACGTTAAGCCACATTTTTGTCCATCTTTAAGGGGCAGTATGAGCACATAGCCTAAATTTTCGTACATAGGAATAAGTTTGACAAAAGGCTACAAATAGGTTGCTTATTGAGTATTTTTATACTCATTCCATGTTATTTTACTTTTCCAAATGAAGCGTAGATCATTGTGACAAAGGGAGCGTGCGGGACTGTGTGGCTACCCGAGGGAACTCTTGACCGAGTCTTTCCATCTGTGTTGCTTTTATTATTATTTTAATGTTATCTACTTCCAAAACTCATGTTGTTTTGTGACCTACTTTTTATGTGGCTCCGTGGAATGTTTTGTATGTTTAAATTTTATTTTTACATAAGTTTGAATGCATACGTAATTTTTTTTTTGTCCCCGGCTTTACAAAAAGAAAATTTCTACCACCTTTTTACTCTTGAGTCTGCATGGTGATCCATGATTCGAAGCCCCGGCGGGTCGTGACAAAAACTAAAAAAGTTAAAAGATTAAAGCGCAAATTATAAATATCTTAAAATACTAATGACTCTTTTAAATTTGTTAGTAATGACAAACAAATATTATCGAGTACGGAATCTTTAAACTAAATTAATTTGTGGACCACGCCAACATGATTCAACACAAGTATTATATAATCTATCTATGTGGTTAGCTATGCTATAATAATGTAAGAATTTAAAGTTAAGAGCCAAATATATAGGTGGGACACCGCCCTACAATCCAATGTTGAAGCTACAAAATGATGCCAAACTCTAATACCCCAAGTCAATTCACTTAGCCTACTAGGTAAGTACAATATAAACTCGTAGAGTTCGAGCTAAAGATCACGTGTTTTAGCATGTATTGCAAGGTGATCATATAAAGCCACTTACTAGTTATAGGAGTATTCAAATTACTCGATAACCTAACCAACCTAACCAACCCAAACTACTTATTCGAAATCAAATTTTTTTCAAGTTGAATTTTTGAAAAATCGAAGATAGGGTTACAATCCATCCTACTCTATTTTTAATATTATTATGAAGATTAAGAATATTTTACGTTTGTAACCGATATTAGTGATGCACTATGATTTATGAATGTTTGATATTTGAATTTTATAAAATTTTAATTATGAATATAACAGGTACGGTGGACAAATAAAATTAAAAAAAATGATTTAAAAAAACTTAGAAGATTGAATTGGATTGGATTGTGAACTCTATTTTGAATGTTCGAGCCACCTACCCAACAAATCCAAATTTTTTTATTGGTCCAAACGATTTCTTCTACGTAACCCAACCTAATTCGTATGCTTACGATCTAATTTAAGTTAATTTAAACTCTGAACCACTAGTAAAAGTAATTTAACTCAAATATAATTTATATAATATTAATAATAATAAAAAATAAACGGGTATGGTAACATACTAACTACTTGCCTTATTTCTAAAAATTATTTATTTCTCCTATTTTCCACCCATGAATTAAAATAAACTAAAATAAAATAATAACCTGCTGCAGCTCCTGTCACCAGATATTTCCTACTTTTTAATTTCTTTTTTTTTTTTAAATAAAAAAAAAAATAATGAACAGGTTTAGAAGCAGAAAAAGAGAGTACGAAAAATCCAGGGCGTTCAGAAAATAATTCAATACGTATATGCGGGTCGGCTTAAGCGTCGGTGAGATAAGACGGGTGGAAGATAAACAAGACTGTCACAGACAGGCATGTCAGAATAATTTTCCCCTCCTCACTCTTGTCTTCCAACGCGGGTCCCAACAATCGAGGTCATGTTGACTTTTACTCCTGTTCCCAAAAACGCCGTGTCGTCAACGACTTATTCGACGTGTCGGCTCCTGATTAGTTGCCCATATTACAAAAGCTTCTCTCGATTTTCGTGTATTTTCTTTTTTGGCCCAATAAGTCAATGTTTTGACAGAAACGCCCCATTCTTCACGCCACGAGGTGAAAGCCTCAGCGTAGAGATGAAGTGTTTAGACTTAAAATGTCGAGGAGTTTAGAGTGATTTTTTCACTTTTAAAATAATTATTTTATTTTTTTTTCTAATTGGATAATTTTATATTTTTTTCATTGAATTCATCAACTTTTTTTTTAAAAAATAATTTTCTGTTATATAATATATATATTCATTTATTTGTACTTTTCCCTCGTTATAATTTTTTTTGAATATTAATATTTTATTTTATAATTAATTATTTAAATTTAATATACAATTTAATATAATTTTGAACAATACGTGGTTGATATACGATATGATCATATTCAAATAATAACTTAAAAGAGTCTATAATATATGGATAAGATTCAGTATAAGGGCTTGTATTTTGATGTCTTTTGATTATATGAGTGAGAATGCTTTTTGTAGTCAATTTAGTATGTCTACCATTTTGGAAATTTTGCTAAATAGGGAGCTAGAGCACGATGATATAAGATGAAATTCAGTCATTCTCGTATAGGATAAGTAGAAGAGTAACTTTCTTAGGCTAACCTTCTAACAGATTCGAGAGGGATTTAGTTTATGATTTAATCATAAATACATTGTTCAATAGAGAATGAATAGTAGCATTTTGATCTAGTTATAATTACGAACATGTCGTGAAGGACCGACTTACTTATATTGGTTATTTCATGGCCACAACTTGTTCTAGATTGCATAAGAGTGCAACACTCGGTCTAAATGGAGTGATTTATAGTTAATGAATAAACATTGATTAATTAACAAATTTAATTAATGAATTAATATGTATAGTAATATTTTATAATATATAAATCCATAAAGTTCTATTGCTAGATCATAATAACACTAAAAGAATCTATTTAATTGAAAAAAATGGAAGTGTTTTAAATTAATATTTAATATATAAAATACAAAATTATATTTATTATATTTTTAATAACTATATATTAAAATAAATAATATGTATTGGGTATATTAAATTAAATTACATTTAAATGAGTCGTTAAATATAATTTAAACAAAACATTATATCATAATATATTAGATATTAAAATATATTAATTCTTCTCGTTTCTATTCTCTAACTTATTTCAGCCACAACAACGAAGGTTTTAGGAAAGAACTACTCCGAACCTTTCAAATCCTTTTTTCTTACAAGAAGTTTGTCGTTTGAGTCACAACGAGTAAAACATTAGGGAAGAGGTTCTACAGTTGGAAGTGCTGGGACGTGAAAATTAAGAATCCGTCGTAATATTTTTTTAAAAAAAAAATATTAATGAGAAGGATCCAAAATAAAATAATTGAAAAAGGTAAAAGAAGATGAAAAAAAAAGAAAGAGAGAAGTGGTAGAGAGAGTGAGAGTTAAATAAAAGGGGTGTTTGGATCTGCTAGTTTTCACCAGGGATAAAAAATAATAATAAAGTATAGTCCAAAATGCATGGTAGGGTATCCCTCCAATTATGGGGTACCCTAAATTTATTCAATTAATTTCTTTTCTTCAAATATGGAAATCTACCTTTTCGTTTCCGAATCCATGGATCCTCAATTGTCGCTACCAAAAAGGTGACCAATCCCTTTTTTTTTTTTATTTTTTTATTTTTAATAATTATTATAATATTCCCAAGTAGGCTTCTTTTGTCCACACACTAAAATCTTGTCCTCTTTTTGGTAGGTTATGACTTTGACTTTTGTTCCATAACTTTTACATATTTATATAAATTACTCCACACCAAACCAAATTAATTATTACCCACCTTAATACATGCTATCCTTAGTTAGATTTGTTTTTCGGATTTGATTCGCGGGTGACATAACCGAAAATAAGGTTACAATCCAGTTTAATCATACCTACTTCTGTTATAGCTTTGGAAAGTTAGGAACCCAAATCTTGTTCTTTCTAGAGCTTGTTGAGTGCGGACCAAAGTTTGTTTGAACTCGAACCCATTTTGAGCTTTGGGAGGTTCTTTCTAGAGTGCATCTCCGCGTTCGGACCAAACTCTAATCTGTTAGAAGTTTGGAGGGCCACTAACCCAACTAAAACCTTTTGAATTTTGGGAGTGTTAGAAACCCAATTTCTAGTATTTATGTCGATATTTGTGTCAATATTCATTATTATGAAATTAAGAATATTTGACGTTTGTAAGTAATATTAAAATATAATTTTTTAAATAATAATAACAAAATCATTAAACATGGCAATGGAAATCTAATTAGCATGCTGGACATTAAAGAAAAAGAAGGGGACAAACTTTCCAATCAAAAAAAAAAANTGTAAAAAAGTTAATGTTGACATTAATGACAATTTCCATTTTTGAGAAATGAGAGAATGTTTTACGTCATTAAACAAATGTGTAAAAAGAAAAAAAATGATAAATAAAATAGAATAGGGAGTAACAAGTAAGAACACGGAACTTAAAAAAAAAAAAAAAAAAAAAAAAAAAAAAAAAAAAAAAAAAAAAAAAAAAAAAAANAAAAAAAGCATTAATTAGGGTGAAAATGTCAAATCTATTTTATAATAAAATAAATAAAAAATAAAAAATAAAAAGAAAAATAGAATGAAAATGGTTGGGCAGTGTGTGAAAAGTGAAGCACCCCAAAAAGCTCTCTCTAAAACCTTTTGCATTTCTCTTCCCCTCATTTGTTCATCACTTTCCTAATCAATTTGTTTCAAAAAGTCAAGAATCCATTGCCTTCTTCTTCTTTTTCTTCTTCTCTCTCTGTCTCTTATGGAAGTCTCTGTAAGTACTCTCCGCCATTTCCTCTGTTTTTTCAACTTCTTCTTTCTTTGGTGATCTCTGTTGTTTACATTTCGTCTGTTTTTGAAGCATTTTTCATACAGAAACAGTGGCCAACTCCACCAAATCCCCGCGTTTGGAGACTGGGACAAGGCCAACGACTGGCCGATCACTCAGTATTTCGAGAGCGCTCGTCAAGCCGGTTTGATTCGCTACAGTTCCTCCTCTGGCGAAAGCGGCCCCTGCCTTCCTCCTTCCGACTTGTACTCCGCCGATCCGAAGAAACCTCCGCCCCTCGCCACCGCAACCGCCGCGCGCAAGGTCTCCACATCTCTCTCTCTCTCTCTAAAAACTCTGAATCTCTTGATCTCTGATTAAATAGGTTCGACTAGAAAGAGGAGGAGAAGTTCAACATTAATCTGTGTTTCTCTGCGTTTTAGTACTAATTTAACAGTAAATGCGAATGGAGGAGGAGGAGAAATTGAACATTAATCTGTGTTTCTCTGCGTTTTAGTACTAATTTCACACTAAATGCGAATAGCTTCGATTAGGAGGAGGAGGAGGAGGAGAAATTGAACATTAATCTGTGTTTCTCTGCGTATTAGTACTAATTTCACACTAAATGCGAAGAGCTTCGATTAGGAGGAGGAGGAGGAGGAGGAGCAATCGAACATTAATCTGTGTTTCTCTGCGTTTTAGTACTAATTTAACAGTAAGTAAATGCGAAGTAGAATTTGATAGATATTGTGAGATATGATGAATTAGGAGTATTGAATTGAGTCAGAAAATGAAACGCGAAATGAATGAGGAGAGAAACGTGGCGTGATTTTGCAGGGACGGTTGAGGGAAAAACGGTATCCGCATGTGGGATTAAAGGACCACCAGATTCCAATGATGAAACAGCAAGGGAGAGCGTTGGAGGCGATGGAAATGGGAGGAGCGCGAAAATTGAAGCAAAACGACGTGCCCATCCCGCGTCCTCCGCCTAGATCTAATGCCAGACCGCCCAAACCTGTTGACGAAGATCTCTACAAAATCCCTCCACACCTACTCCATTCTTCTAAGCGGGTATCTTCTTTCCTCTATTATTTATCTCATTCTTTCATTCATTTTCATACCTAATTTAGAGATATGTTGTTGAAATAGTTTAGATCAACTTAAAATTTTGAGTTTATTACGATCAGATGAGATGAGTATAGTCTATAATCCAATCAACCTCCTATATTTAGATTGGGTTATATTTAGATTGGGTTGTTGAGGTGTTTTTTTTTTTTTTAATTATTTAAAAAATTATATTTATCTATAATATTTTCTATATGAATAATTAAAAAATCATAAAGCTTAAAATATTTCATATAATTGCTTGGAAAATAACAAACATCAAATTAAATACTATTAAGAATAGTTATGTTTTTTGAACTAATATTTACTTTTTCTGTTTTTTTTTTACACAAAAATCTTATAATACGAAGAATTGGGTTAGGTTTAAAAAATATTCTAAAGCCAAGAACACTTTTAATCGTAAAATTGTAGAGATTTTCATTTAAAATAAATTGATATTGACTTGCTTCAAATTTGTATCTACTTTGTTATACAGAACAAAATGAAGGGCCTGTTTTCAAGGTGTTTAGTACCAGCTTGCAACTGAGGTATATCCATTGTGGGTCAACAGTATTAGGAAATTGTTAATCTATCATTATATAATACCCTCCTTGTTATTTGATTTTATTATTTTTAATTTTATTAGTTTTAAAGAAATAGAAAGAGAATAGATTGGATGAGTTGGTTGTTCTAATTAAAGTCTGATGTAAAAAAAAAAAAAAAAAAAAAAAAAAAAAAAA
>NW_019646463.1:71082-102359 GCF_002806865.2 Cucurbita pepo subsp. pepo
AAAAAAAAAAAAAAAAATAAAAAAAAAATAAAGTGGCATTGGAATGTTGAGAGTTGATGATATATACCCATCAATGAATTATAATGTATCACTTCAGAATTTTGGGTGTAGGAATAATAGCCTTCTGTCTATTCTACCATATTATCCTCTTAATTAATGAAGATTAACCTAAATTCTCTTCTTTAATGTAATTTCAAATCTAAATAACTTGTCAGATCCTAATTTTAAAAATGAAAAAAATTTAATATATATATCGAAATTGGCAGTCACCAGATTGGACTGGGAGAGAGAGAGAGAGAGAGAGAGCCATGTGTTGGTCTAATTGGTCGGTTTGACCTGTTTTTATTTATTTATTTTCAAGATTGTGCAAATATTTAATATGCTTTCCGAAGTTTTGACAAAAAAAAAAAAAAAAAAAAGGTTCTAGGTTTTCTAAAAGCGAGCACGGAATGAGGTAAGTATCTACTTATAACTCGATAAGGTACTTGATTAAGTTACTAAACTTTAACTAGATAAGGTAATAGATTAAGTTAGACCGAGATAGATATCTAATTATAAACTTATAAATGAGTTCTTCAATATATTTTTATGCTTATTTTTTTAGGTGTTATGTAACTTTACGTTGTTGGCGACGAGTACCCATCAGAGTTTAGGAGCGCTAATAAACTTAGAACTCTTACCATATATATATTTAGATATATGAAAAACCATATTGCAAGCTTCCAATGGAATATAAATTATGATATAAATAGCTGTATTTATATAAATGAATTGATTATTTTATTTTATTTTATTATTTATTTAGTAGTGGCCTTTTTAATTTAACCTCGCTTTTTTAATTTAACCTTAAATTTATTTATCTCGAACAAATATATTAGCTATAAGTTTGTTTCAAATTAATATAAATTAACCGTCGTCATCATCTATACTCATATGCGAAATTAAACATTTAAAATTTTATCGTAAAACATAAACTTCGATTTAAAACATTGTCATGGACTTCTAAAAACATCTTTAAAATAACAAAACGAAATAGTAAATGAATAAATAAATGTTAAATTTAAATCACCCTATTCTAACCTAGTTATAAGAAAATAAGTATATCTACCCTATGCATGTGTCATGATATCATGTTGCGATACCATCGTTAGCCGTAGTTATAAGAAAATAAGTATATCTACCCTATGCATGTGTCATGATATCGTGTTGCGATACCATCGTTAGCCGTAGTGTAATCCCTTGCCTGTACCTGAAATAGGAGTAGCACACGACTTGAATATTTAAAGAAGCTCCACTATTGGGATTAAGAAATGCAAATACATGCCACTTAAAATCTAGGAACCTATCATTAAAAAAGAAAAAAATGAAAAAGAAACAGTATCTCCATATNAAAAGGTTACAAAAACATTCCCTAATTAATGCCTAATGGATTTCACCAACACTACACACATCCCCTGCTACCTATGGAATATCCACACCAAACCCTAGCGCATTTTATAATCAAAACCAGAGTTTATAATCAAAAGATACTATCTCTATTGGTACGAGGCCTCCTGGGGAAGCCCAAAGTAAACCCATGAAAGCTTATACTTAAAGTGGACAATACAGTACTATTGTGGAGAGTCGTGTTCAACTAACACGGTATCAGAGTCATGCCGAAACTTAGCCATGTCAATAGAATCCCCAAATGTCAAACAAAGAACTCCAAAAAATAAAGGAGTCGAGGCTCCTCGAAGTCATAGTAAAAAATGACTAAGACTCCAAAAGAAAAAGAAGTTGAGCCTCAATTAAAGGAAGGTGTACTTTGTTCGAGGAAAGGTGTTGGAAGAAAGTCCCAGATTCGCTAATTTAGAGAATGATCATGGGTTTATAATCAAGGAATACTCTCTTCATTGGTATGACGCCTTTTGGGGAAGCCCAAAGCAAAGCCACGAGAGCTTATGCTTAAAGTAGATAATATCATACAATTGTGGAGAATCGTATTCAACTAACATGGTACTAGAGCCATGCCCTAAACTTAGCCATGTCAATAGAATCCTCAAATATCGAACAAAGAGTCCCCTTTTGGAGAAGCCCAAAGCAAAGCCATGAGAGCTTATACTCAAAGTGGACAATATCATACCATATCATACCATTGTGGATAGTCATGTTCAACTAACAAATGGTATTTTAACATTTTTTTAATCATTTAAACATTTTTTTTTAGCCTGATTGGACTCTCAAATCAATCTTAAATTGTTCTTAAATTTAAGATATCTTGAATATCTCAACCGTCCATCTCCATAAATACTTATAAAACTTTGATCGTGATCGTAATATCTCCTCCAAACTATGACTATACTTTTAATTCACCTCATAGCTTTCATACTTGCTGTTGTTCTCAAACTTAGATTTAAAACTTTTCATGGCAGAGGAGTTTTCTACATCTCGGTACTTCTAAAGCTTAGCTCCCAATAAAGTCACTTGTATCATTCACGATATAGTGTTTCAACTTTTATGGTGTTAGCTTTTTNACTTTAATTTCATATTTACAAACTTCGTAGTGATGAATTTTTCTTTCGAAGCTACTATTTTTAATATCTATAATAGATTATAAAATACTGTTGTCTATCAATCTTTTTTTTGGCAATTTTCATTTAAATCTACTTAACAGTTAGTATACATTGATACGTTCATTCTCATTTCTATGGTCAGAACATTGCATATTTTAACTATGTTCGATACGTGTCAATTTTGAAATGTAATTAGTATATACTATAGTAATATTAGAAATTTTCACAAGTTTAAATAATGAAAAGGAAGGTTTCTTAAATGATAATTTGACCTGAAGCCCAAACGATTAAGACCAAAGATTGAGCTCACAGGCCATCAAAGTTCGAAGTCAATATATAAAGTCAACAAAGCCCAAACCCTATTCGCTGAGTCACCAACCTCACTAACTAGCTTCGAATTATTACTATTTGACTTTGACCTGTTCTAAAAAAGTCGAGGCATTTCGAGTTGTTTGTTGCCACGGACAAAGTCAAGGAAAACCACTGAAATTATTTCAATATTGGACCTTAGACATATAAGAGTTTCGAATCGAATCTCTTTGAAAAGAAGATCCTTTCGTTATTGGGCTAGCCATATACTTTACATGTTTCTAGCTATCACATGGTATCATCAATTGATAGAAGTCTTGGATAAGAATCTACAACGCACTAGAACGCCCTTGTTGACCTTCCTTTACTCCGACAACATCTAGGGTTCCTCGAACAATGTGATATCTCATACCGGGTAAATCCTTAACCCTTTCCCCTCTTACTAAGACTACAAAATGTTCTCGTAAATTTTAGAATTTTTTTTTAACTCAACCGAACCCATGTATGTAATTTAACCTATTTTTTATTTTTAAAACTCAAAATGTTATTGTAAACGTTTTAAGCATTCGTTGTTGAAGGGTCACTTGTAGATATATGTATGAATAGATACATGTATTGAATGGTCACTTGTAGATACATGTATAGATACATATATAAGGTCATGTATGAATAGATACATGTAGGTTCATAGGTTCATTAGTTCATAATTAATTAGGTGCATGACTTTTGGATAATGAATGGTAGTGGGGAATGTCCCAAGTGTTGAGTTATGGAGTCTGCTCCCTGTATTTATAGCTTGGTCAATGACTATATCCGGTAAAGCTATATTTGGTAAAGCCATATATGGTGAAGCTATATCCGGTAAAGCTATATATGGTACATAGCTATATATAGTAGATGGTTAAATCTGGTAAAACTATATTTAGTAGATTGAACCATATATATATCCCGTCCAGTAAAGCTTTGAAATGTACTCTCTATTTTATGTACTCTCTTGTTGTACATGCCTGAAGTCATCAATAAAAAATCCTTTTAGCCAGAGTTCTCCTTGAATTCTCTCTATCCTTTTCTTTGTGATCATCTAGATCGAGCGTGTGCGTTGTTGTGCGATCCTAACACCAAGTTCATAATTAATTAGGTGCATGACTTTTGGATAATGAATGGTAGTAGGAAATGTCCCAAATTACCTCTCTCTCTCTCTATATATATATACGTAAAAAAAATTAATTAATTAATATTTGATAGAAAAAGTATATGGTTTTAATATTAANCTATAAAGTTCTCTTCTAACTACTTGAAGTTGAGCATGCTTTACTCTCATTGGGTCTTGATACTTCCTTCTCATTGAATCCAAAATCTCCTTGAACGTCTTCTTCTGAAGTATTGTTTCAAAGATAGTTCGATCAATGGACTGGAATAAGTAGTTCTTGACGTTCAAGTCCTTCAACTTTGATGTTGTCAACGGTTGATGTTGAACAACTGAGAGTACCTTACCTTCATTTGGCTTTACATAACCCATCTCCACCATATCAAAGAACTCCTTTGATCTGAAAAAATTTTCCATCAACATCGCCCTATGATCATAGTGATCATCAAATCTCGGGATGGCGGGTTGAACAAAGTTATCAACTTCTCTTTCTGCTGCCATTCTTGTTGCTGCAAGATCGAACCTAAAGGTTAAGAACTACTTATTTCAGTCCATTGATCGGACTATCTTGGAAACAATGCTTAAGAAGACGTCCAAGGAGATCTGAAATTCAATGAGAAGGAAGTATCAAGGCTCAACGAGAGTAAAACGTGCTAACTTCAAGCAGTTAGAAGAGAACTTTGTATTACTATGGATGAATGCTTAATTGATTTTCTACCTCTTCCACCAATGCCAACATACATATAAATAGGTAATTTGAGACATTTCTCAATACTATTCATTATCCAAAAGTCATGTACCTAATTAATTATGAACTAATGAACCTACCTATATCTATCTATGAGTGACCCTTCAACATGTGACGTGTATCTATTCATGTGACCCTATCAACATTCATCACATGTCCACATTTTCATCCACTATCTCTGCAATTTCAAACACTCTCAACAAGATTCCATCCAGATCTAGAACACAGCATTACAAAATTTACAGAGACAGAGGCATTTAATCATTAATCCACTCGAAACATGATTGAGACATGCCAAGATCATGGATTATCATGGATTATCATGTTCTAATATTGTAATAAGTGCTTGCTTAATACCTTCTTCAGTAATAGATCCAACCAAATCCTCCAGAGTCATGTCCTGTAAATTGGACATGCTCGCATGGTGAACCTTCACCTCCAAATCTCTGAGCGCTTCCATTAATTTCGTCATGGCATAGCTCACATTCTTGGTTTGAACTTTGATCACCGCCTGATCTTCTCCGATGATCTTCACTTCCACTTCAATTGCCCGCCCTCTGAGCTTTCAGCTGTTTATGTATGAAACGGCATCGGATAGAACAGAGGCTTTGTCGATTCCCGACATGGTCGGAACCATCGACCGGAGCGAGGTGAATCTGTGGTGGAGATTCTGACGCCGGTGCTGCTCTCCTTTGTCTTTTCTAATTGGTGTTTATTGGCTTAGAATATGGTGAGGTGGCTAATCCTGCAGAGTCATGTTCTAATTGGGGCATGTTGTGTTCGGAAAGGGCATATCAGTGGATCCAACCAAAGTCAAGGCAATTATAGATTGGCCTCGACCTACCTCAGCAACTGAAGTGAGGAGCTTCTTAGGTCTAGCTGGATACTATAGAAGATTTATTTAAGATTTCTCTAAAATAGCCGCCAGTCTCACACAACTAACGAGGAAAGGAAAGACGTTCTCGTCGGATAGTGCATGTGAGAAAAGTTTCAAGGAACTCAAGCACTGACTGGTTACAGCGCCGGTACTTGTAGTACCAGATAGCTCAGGAAATTTTGTGGTCTATAGCGATGCGTGAGGGAAAGGTCTAGGTTGTGTCCTGATGCAGAATGGCAAAGTCATAGCCTATGCTTTGAGACAGTTAAAGGATTACGAGAGAAACTACCCGACGCATGACCTGGAGTTAGCTGCCGTAGTGTTTGCTTTAAAGATATGACGACACTACCTGTATGGCGAGCGTATATAGATTTTCACCGATCACAAGAGCCTGAAATACTTATTCACTCAAAAGGAACTCAACATGAGACAAAGGCGTTGGTTGGAGTTAGTCAAGGACTATAACCATGAAATAATGTATCACCCAAGTAAAGCTAACGTCGTAGCTGATGCTCTGAGTAGGAAGACCGCTCACTCTTCGACGTTAATTACAAGGGAGTATACGTTGCAGGAGGACATGGCGAAAGCTGGAATAGAAGTAGAGACAAGAGGCACCATAGGAAGATTGAGTCAACTTAGGGTCCAGCCGGATCTGAGACAGCGAATCATAAATGCTCAGAGCAACGACCCGAAGCTTGTACTTGATTTGGCAACACAATGAGGCACCGAGGGAGGAAGGATTTACCATGTCTTTCGAAGGGGGATTACTATGGCAGGGTCAACTATGTGTCCCCGCAGATGAGCGGATCAAAGAAAACCTCCTGACTGAAGCACATGAATCTTTGTATTCAGTGCACCCTGGTAGTACCAAGATGTACCGTGACCTGAAGAAGTGTTATTGGTGGCCAGGGATGAAGCGGGATGTTGCCCTCAAAGTTAGTAGGTGTCTCACTTGTCAACAGGTGAAGGCCCCTAGAATGCGACCCTCTGGCTTACTACAACCCCTAGACATTCTACAGTGGAAGTGGGAGGATATAGCCATGGACTTTGTAACCGGATTACCCAAGACCTCGAAGGGATACACGATTATTTGGGTGATTATTGATAGACTAACGAAATCCGTCCACTTATCCCCGGTAAGGCTACTTACACAGGGGATAAATGGGCGAAGCTATATTTGGAACAAATTGTCAGATTGCATGGGATTCCGGTCTCCATTGTGTCAGATAGAGATTCACGTTTTACCTCCCACTTTTGGAAAAGTTTGCAAAAAGCAATGGGGACCCAACTCAGATTCAGTACAGCGTTCCACACCCAGACTAATGGCCAAACCAAAGGCTAAGTTAGGTCTTAGAAGAAATATTGCGAGCATGCGTGATTGACTTCGCCTGTGGTTGGGACGAATACCTGCACCTTATAAAATTTGCATATAATAATAGTTACCAGGCGACCATACAGATGGCACCTTTTGAGGCCCTGTACGGGTGAAGGTTGTTAGGATCGCACAACAACGCACACACTCGATCTAGATGAACCCAAAGAACAGGATAGAGAAAAGTGAAAGGAGAACTCTGGCTAAAAGGATTTTTTTTATTGATGACTTCACGTATGTACAGTAGGAGAGAATTACAGAGAATAGAAAGTTTCATTTCAAATCTCTACCGGACGGGATATATATATAGTTCAGTTTACTATATATAGCTTTACTAGATTTAACCATCTACTATATATAGCTATTTACTATATATAACTTTACCCGATTTAACCATCTACTATATATAACTATTTACCATATATAGCTTTACCGAATATAGTTTTACCAAATATAGTTTTATCGGATATAACCGTTGACCAAACTATAAATAAGCAGCAGGCTCCNATATCTGCTACAACATAACTAGGTGAGTTTCCCTGCAACTCAAGCTCAACTCCTACTTGTTTCGTGGTCTTGGAACCTTGCTCCACATCTGGTTCCTCAGCAGTAGTCTCAGGAGTTTCATGAGTATCTGCTACAACATCACTAAGTGAGTTTTCCTGCAACTCAAGCTCAACTCTCACTTTCTTCGTGGTCTTGGAACCTTGCTCCACATCTGGTTCCTCAGTAGTAGTCTCAGGAGTTTCTTGAGTATCTGCTACAACATCACTAAGTGAGTTTTTCTGCAACTCAAGCTCAACTCCCACTTGCTTCGTCGAACCTTGCTCCACATATGGTTCCATTTCCAACCGCACTTTCTTCAATTCTCTGGCGGTTCTTGTGAAGCTAACTCGTTTCTGCTTGCTCATAACGTAGTTATCACAACGACCCACATCAACAGATTTCAGACCTTCTAAAACTCCTTTCGCAGCCAGCCTCTTCATTCCTTTCGCGCTCATAGGTTGAAGTCTATTGTGCCATAGACTTGAATTTGAAGCACTCTCAGCAACAGCAGCTATATTCATACACCCTGCAGTGGTGTATAAGGTTCCAGATTTTGAGCCACGTGCTACCACCGTAGCACCCTTCATAATCTTCCACGAACTCTTCCCTAACTTTGTTGGATAACCTGTGCTGTCCAACTGACCAATAGAGATCAGATTCTTCTTGAGATCAGGAATATATCTGACATCCTTTAATGTCCACTGATTTCCTGCCGGAGTTTTTATGCAGACATCTCATTTTCCTTTAATCTCTAAATCTTTGTTGTTGGCAAGATACACCTTCTCGAAATTTCCAGACTTGAAATTTCGGAACAACTCTTTATTTGGAGAAGAATGAAAAGATGCATATGAATCCAAAATCCAGGATTCAATCGAATTGTCCACGCTNGATCTTTTCCAAACACATCACCATCTTTCACTAACCTGCAAGTAAAATGANAGAATGAAAAGATGCATATGAATCCAAAATCCAGGATTCAATCGAATTGTCCACGCTGAGGACTAGAGCATCCCCATTGTCTTCTGCTGAATTTATATAATCATCATCATCTCCAGATTTGTGATTCTGCTTCCTCTTTGGTTTTGTACAACCTGTCTGAAAGTGACATTTTTCTCCACAATTCCAACACGTTACGTTTGGTCTATTTGGAGATTTTTCTCGATTCTTTGATTTTGATCGCCCTTTGTTTGGGCCCTTCGGTTTACTTCTTCCCCTTCGATCAACACTGAGAGCATTACCTGATGAATCTCCAGTTTTCCGTTTGCGAATACTTTCGTTGAGAACTACATCTCGAATTTCACCAAACTTCAGTTTATCAGATCCTCGAGAACTGCAGATTGCGGCAACAACAGTATCCCATGACTCAGGTAAGGATGACATCAAAATCAACGCTTTAATTTCATCTTCGAAATTAATTTCTACCGAACTCAGTTGACTTATGATCATATTGAATTCATTTATATGATGAGCAACAGATCCACCTTCAGACATCTGTAGATTGAACAATCTTCGCTTTAAATACACATTGTTCATAGCCGACGGTTTTTCATACATATTTGATAGCGCCTTCAATAGATCTGACGTTGTCTTCTCCTTGATAATGTTAAACGCCACGTTTCTGGATAGCGTCAACCAGATCTGCCCCAAGGCTTGTCGATCCTTGAGCTTCCACTGTTCCGTGGTCATGGTATCCGGCTTCACCCCCAACAGAGGTTCGTGAAGATCTTTCTGGTACAGATAATCTTCAATCTGCGTCTTCTAGAAACTAAAATCGGATCCATTGAACTTCTCAATTCCAATCTTTGAACTTTCCATCCACCGATCGTGGTGAATTTCGCCTAGCTCTGATACCAGTTGTTAGGATCGCACAACAACGCACACGCTCGATCTAGATGAACCCAAAGAACAAGATAGAGAAAAGTGCAAGGAGAACTCTGGCTAAAAGGATTTTTTTTTATTTTTTATTGATGACTTCACGTACACTCAAATTTATCATATACTTTAGATCATTTAAGTTATTTCTTGAATATGATCTTACTATATATTTTTCAACATTGCAACAATAACCTTAAATCTTTCGAATAATATTAATGGATAATGTTTTATTACAAATAAAATAAACCCTTTTGACTTCCAAATACCACAATTCAATAGCTTGGAACAGACCAAATGGGCCAACACAAACAAATGGAGTGGAGGTTTTCAAAATCTAGCATCCCCACCTGATGTGTTCTTGGTAGAGCTTTACGTGAATGTAGCATCATTGAATAAGGACTCTCACACAAGTTGCAGTTGGTATTAACTTGCATTTCCAAAAGAGGGAGGTCGAAAATGCATCGTCAAGTATTGTACGTTCGACGCTATGGGTAATCGTCAACAAAAGTGAAGAAGGAACGAGCAACATGGTATTCATTAGTCAGAAAACACGTAGGGGTCATTGGAGTAATCACATAAGGAAGAGTTCATGTCGGTGTGGATTGTATTTCAAGTTGTTGTTCGTTGAGGACAGATTCTCAATGGAAAAAAAAGATTGAAAGAAATAGAGATGTCTATCTAACCCACAAGGCCGAGGACCACAGAGGAATTTAGGAAAGATTTCTTCCCGTAAGTAGCTAAATAGGGTCAATATGTTAGGAATCATGAACCTCCACAATGGTATGGTATTGTCTACTCCGACCATAAGCTCTCACGGCTTTGCTTTAGGCTTCCCCAAAAATCCTCATACCAACGGAGATATATTCCTTACTTATAAACCCATCATCCTCTAAATAAGCCAACGTGGGACACCCTCCTGTGAATGTTTGCTGAATTCACCACACGTGAATGATGGTGAGAGTTCTCTTATTTATAATCATTTACAGAATACATAAATATGGTAAATTACAAATAATATGAAAATAGCAATAAATGAATACAATATATTTGCCTTTAATAAAAGGGAAAATATGGTAAGCCATAATGTAAGGCAAATATCTAGATATTTTTCTTATAATGAACGGTCAACTATCCTTAACACCCCCCCGCAAGCTGAGCGTCGGATTTGAACGAACGTGAAACTTGGATCTGAAAAATTCAAAGAGAGGTCGAGAAATACTCTTTGTGAAGATGTCAGCAACTTGGAGATGAGAGGGTACATGTGTGCGAAGTTTGCTAGCGATAACAAGTTCTCAAAGGAAATGATAATCTAGTTCAACATGTTTCGCCCGCTTGTGAGAAACGGGATTAGAGCTAAAAAAAATAGTACTTTTGTTGTCACATAAGAGTAAGAGCTGCTGTGAAATAGGGACCTTGAGGTCATGCAAAAGATGCATAACCCAAAGAAGTTCACCAGCAGTTGTGGCAAGAGCACGATACTCAGATTCACAGCTGGAGCGTGAGACAGTAGGTTGCTTTTTGGCACTCCAAGAAACGAGATTGTTACCAAGATACATAGAATAGCCGGATGTAGAATGACGAGTATTGGGACAACCAGCCCAGTTAGCATCCGAATAAGCGACTAGCGTACTAGGAACAGTGGATGGACGAAAGGTAAGACCAAAGTGGAGTGTTCCTTTGACATAGCGAAGAATACGTTTGACAGCAAGAAAGTGATCTGCAGTAGGGGCATGCAAGAATTGACTGACAGAATTGACAGCATAGGCAATATCTGAACGCGTAATAGTCAAGTACTGAAGGGCGCCAACAAGAGATCTATAGAGAGTAGAATCAGAGAAAGGAGAACCATTAGCAGTCAGGTGTTGAGAAACAACCGTGGGAGTGTGGACTGGTTTGCTATCAAGCAACTGAGTAAGAGTAAGAATATCTCAAGCATATTTTAACTGACTAATAAAGAGACCATCAGGAGTGGGTGAAGCTTCAAGACCAAGAAAGTAACTGAGAGAACCCAAATCTTTGGTAGCAAACTCAGAATGAAGCTTGCGAGTAAAGCTGTCAATAAGAGATGAGTTGTTGCCGGTAACAATAATGTCATCAACATAAAGAAGCAAATAGATAAGGTAAGATTGCTGGTGAAAGACAAAAAGGGATGTGTCAGCGCGACTGCAAGAAAACTCAAGTGTGAGAAGAAATGAGCTAAAACGCTGAAACCAGGCACGAGGAGCTTGCTTTAAGCCATAGAGAGCTTTCTTTAATAGGCAAACATGAGTGGAAAATCGAGGATCAATATACCAAGGAGATTGTTCCATATGAACACGTTCAATGAGAGTTCCATTGAGAAAAGCATTCTTGACATCAAGTTGTCGAAGAGGCCATTNTTTATGCAAAGAAGATTTTTAGTGAGGTGAGAGACAACCAAGACATCTAANTCATTTATTTGTGACTGCAATAGAAAGCACAACATGGACAGTTGTAGCTTTGACAACCGAACTGAAAGTGTCAGTGTAGTCAAGACCAGGAACCTGAGTATAACCTTTGGCANTGTAACGCCAGGAGAGAGGAAAAAAAAAAAAAGAAAAAAAAATGACGGGGGGCTAAGTCAACTGAGGGGCAAACATGTCATTTTGCCCCTCCAGCCCTAATAGGGGTCCAAGGGGAACCCCGTCAGATCACCTGCAAAAGAAAGAAGGAGATAGAGAGAAACTGGAGAGAAGTTCAGCCGGGAAGATTAACAGACCACCGCCAAAATCCATCCTCAGACGAGACTCGTACAAGGAACGAGAGGCTAGCGAGGCCGACGCTCCGTCAAGACCCAAGAACACTTCGCGAGGTAAGGTTTTGAAAGACATTTCTCAGATCTGAGTTTTCTCTCTGTGAACCCATCCTAAAATGCTGTAATATTCACCTAGGAACAACTCACGCACGGTATGTGAAGAAGTCTGGCCGAGACCTCAACCCGAAGGCGGAGATTCGAGAGTCGTCCGAGAACGGTGAGCGAACTTCCGACGTCCTTAACTCGTCCGGTAGTCAAGAAAAAATTACAAAAAAAATATCAGGACGTAGCCCGTAACACGATCTAGAGATTTGCCGAAGGAATCATATCGATCCGATCTACGGATCAAAAGATATGAAAATCGGAAAATGGGACTGGGTTTCGGTTTTCAGAGGGTAGAGTAGAAGGAAAAAAAAAAAGTCGGCCGGCGAGCGGAGGAGGGCGGGGATAGGCACCGAACACGCGTCGACCATCNGGAAAAGCCAAGTGAATCGAGAATAATCATCATTAAAAATAACATAATAANTGGGACTGGGTTTCGGTTTTCAGAGGGTAGAGTAGAAGGAAAAAAAAAAAGTCGGCCGGCGAGCGGAGGAGGGCGGGGATAGGCACCGAACACGCGTCGACCATCGGCTGGAACAATGCAGCTCCAGCGAGGTGTCGACACGTGTTGCCTGCAAGCCGGGCCGAACTGCAGCGCGAGCCGAGCCGACCGAACTGAACCGAACTAGCCGGCCCGCGAGTACGCGGAAGCAGGCGTGCATGCAGCCTGCGACTGGCGCCTTCCCACGCGTGTGACCACGCATTCCCAGCACGCTGCTGGCGCGTGAGCGCGCGTGTGACGACCAATTTGGCCCAGTTACTTTTTGTTTGCCCGATTTTTGTCCCAGTTCTAGTTCTAATACTGTTTTTACGTGAATAGGGATCTAATTTAAAGAAATCAGTATTGCTGGACACCTCACAGGAAAAGAAACGTTAGAAAAAGGGCACGCGTCAACGAGGTAAAAAGGGTACCCCAACGCATGACCTCGAGTTAGCAGCGGTAGTGTTTACTCTAAAAACGTGGCGAAATTACCTGTATGGGGAAAAAGTACAAGTCTTCATCGATCATAAGAGCCNTATGACCAAGATGAGCATGCCATAAATCATATGAAGCACGTAAAGATTTGTNGCCGAACTGCAGCGCGAGCCGAGCCGACCGAACTGAACCGAACTAGCCGGCCCGCGAGTACGCGGAAGCAGGCGTGCATGCAGCCTGCGACTGGCGCCTTCCCACGCGTGTGACCACGCATTCCCAGCACGCTGCTGGCGCGTGAGCGCGCGTGTGACGACCAATTTGGCCCAGTTACTTTTTGTTTGCCCGATTTTTGTCCCAGTTCTAGTTCTAATACTGTTTTTACGTGAATAGGGATCTAATTTAAAGAAATCAGTATTGCTGGACACCTCACAGGAAAAGAAACGTTAGAAAAAGGGCACGCGTCAACGAGGTAAAAAGNTTGAAATAAAAGGAGGGTTGCCGCGCTCCAGCACATATAGCCCTCCATCTCTTTTANAAAGGGATAGACGTGGTGGTTAAAGGTAGTAGTGTTCAGATGACACAGTTAACCATACAGCCCACCCTACGAAAGAAAATTATCGACGCTCAGAGGTCTGATGAACACCTCAGTAAAGTGTGGAGTCAGACTGAGACAAAGAGGCCAGCAGGGTATTCTATCTCCTCAGACGGGGGTCTGCTATGGCAAAACCGCCTGTGCATTCTTCAAGACAAGGAAATCTTAAAAGATATTATGACGGAAGCCCATGATACATCTTATGTGTTCCACCCTGGAAGTACGAAGATGTATCAGGATCTGAAAAGATATTATTGATGGTTCGGAATGAAGAGGGACATAGCGGATTTCATAAGCAGGTGAAGGCCCCGAGGCAGCGCCCAGCAGGATTGATACAGCCCCTGAGCGTTCCTCAGTGGAAATGGGAAGCAGTCTGTATGGATTTTGTTTCGGGTTTGTCAAAGACAAAGCAAGGTTTCAACGTCATCTGACTAAGACAGCCCACTTCATCCGAGGAAAGTCCACATATCGAGTGGATCGGTGGGCTCAGTTATATATCAAGGAGATAGTACGCCTGCACGGGGTACCAGTGTCCATAGTATCAGATCGGGACACTAGGTTCACCTCTCAGTTCTAGAGGAGTCTTCAGAAGGCACTAGGAACTCAGTTGAGGTTTAGTACAGCGTTCCATCCTCAAACGGACGAACAGACCGAAAGGCTGAACCAGGTTTTAGAGGACATGTTGCGAGCCTGCTTCTTAGATTTCGCTGGGTGCTGGGACGAACATTTGCCTTTAATGGAGTTTGCCTACAACAATAGTTATCAAGCGACCATTCAGATGGCCCCCTTCGAGGCACTGTATGGGCGTAGGTGACGAACACTAGTGTTTTGGGAAGATGTAGACACGCAACANACGAACACTAGTGTTTTGGGAAGAGGTAGGCACGCAACAACTACTGGGACCAGAGTTGGTCCAGGTCACCAACTCAGCGGTGCAAAAAATCAAGCAGAGAATAGTCACCGCACAGAGTCGACAGAAAATATATGAAGATGTGCATAGAAGGGACCTCAAATTTGAGGTGGGTGACCACATATTCCTGAAGGTAGCCCCTATGAGGGGGGTGTTGAGGTACAGAAAGAAAGGGAAATTGAGCCCAAGGTTCATAGGCCCCTTCGAGATTCTAGAGAGAGTTGGGGCTATGGCTTACAGAATTGCCCTACCACCGAACCTTGCCGCCGTGCACAATGTGTTCCACGTATCCATGCTGCGAAAGTATACTCCAAACCCTACCCATGTAATCGAGCATGAGATGCTTCCTCTTCGAGAAGATCTATCTTACGAGGAGAAGCCTAGTAGAATTTTGACTCGAGACACTAGGCGGTTGCGTAACAAAGATATTCCATTGGTAAAGGTCTCATGGGGTAACCGCCGTGAGGAAGAGGCCACCTGGGAACGAGAAAAGGATGTGAGAAAATCTTATCCCGAACTCTTCCAAGAGATAGCTACTTTCGGGAACGAAAGTTCTTGAGGAGGGGAGAATTTGTAACGCTAGGAGAGAGGAAAAAGAAAAGAAAAGCAAAAAAAAAGACGGGGGGCTAAGTCAACTGAGGGGCAAAAACGTCATTTTGCCCCTCCAGCCCAAATAGGGGTCCAAGGGGAACCCCGTCAGATCACCTGCAAAAGAAAGAAGGAGATAGAGAGAAACTGGAGAGAAGTTCAGTCGGNGTTTCCCCTAGGAACTTAGCGGTTTACCGCGGCAAGAGGGTACCTTGGAGTGTTCNTCGGGAAGATTAACGGACCACCGCCGAAATCAATCCTCAGACGAGACTCGTACAAGGATCGAGAGGCTAGCGAGGCCGACGCTCTGTCAAGACCCAAGAACACTTTGCGAGGTAAGGTTTTGAAAGACATTTCTCAGATCTGAGTTTTCCCTCTGTGAATCCATTCTAAAATACTGTAATATTCACCTAGGAACAACTCACGCACGGTCTGTGAAGAAGTCTGGCCGAGACCTCAACCCGAAGGCGGAGATCCGAGAGTCGTCCGAGAACGGTGAGCGAACTTCCGACGTCCTTAACTCGTCCGATAGTCAAGAAAAAATTACAAAAAAAATATCAGGACATAGCCCGTAACACGATTTAGAGATTTGCCGAAGGAATCATATCGATCCGATCTACGGATCGAAAGATATAAAAATCGGAAAATGGGACTGGGTTTCGGTTTTCAGAGGGCAGAGAAGAAGGAAAAAAAAAAGTCGGCCGGCGAGCGGCGGAGGGCAGCGACAGGCGCCGGACACGCGTCGACCATCAGTTGGAACAACGCAGCTCCAGTGAGGTGTCGACACGTGTTGCCTGCAAGCCGGGCCGAACCGCAGTGCGAGCCGAGCCGACCGAACCGAACCGACCTGGCCGACCCGCGAGTACGCGAAAGTAGGCGCGTGTGCAGCCTGCGACTAGCACCTTCCCGTGCACGTGACCACGCATTCCACGCGTGCCACTAGCGCGTGAGCGAGCGTTTGACGGCCAATTTGGCCCGGTTACTTTCTGTTTGCCCGAATTTTGTCCCGGTTCCAGTTCTAATACTGTTTTTACGTGAATAGGGACCTAATTTAAAGAAATCAGTATTTCTGGACACCTCACAAGCAAAGAAACGTTAGAAAAAGGGCACGCGTCAACCAGGTAAGTCACCACCCGGTATTTAGGAAGAAATACTTGTAGGATTCGCTTGGATTGCATGCATGCTAGTAGTTTTACTTCAGATTAGCTCTCCATGTAAATTATTTGTCAGAGTATTTGATATGATTGTATTGGGTGAATTACATGAGTGTTGCTGTATGCTTTATGCTTCCACTGTATGTATGCATGCATTTAATTTATGTTGGAATTGTGTATTCCGTGTTCCGGGTGCTTGATGGACGAATTCGCTCCATTGAGCGCGAGCTTCGTGCTCTGGGTGCTTGATGGAGGTCATCGCCCCGTTGAGCCGGTATGCCTAGTTTTCATCAATTAATGGTACGATGTTGGGAGACGATTGCATGCACACTCTGTTAATTGTAGGGCTCATTCCTATGATAAGCTTAGGAAATTATTGTTAGGAGCGATATGTCGCTCCAGCCAGATTTAAGTTTCCCCTAGGAACTTAGCGGTTTACCGCGGCAAGAGGGTACCTTGGAGTGTTCATAGATTGCTAGCATGAGAACGGTATCTATAGCTTCGTGGGAGGACCAAGGGTCCCTGATCAGTCCTTACTACTCTTAGCCATTTCGCATGGGAAATGTGTCCCCACGTCATACAGCCCATTAGCTGCATGGGAACGGGTTGGGTCGCGCCCCCCATAGGGGGACTATATGGGCGTAGGGGTATTCAGCACACCCCTAGGCTAGATACCATGTAGTCCCAGATAGCCATGTAGAGGTAGCACCTTATAGAGAGATACCGACCACATTAGCTAGGCGTAAGGAACCTCTAGGCGTTTAATGAAAGGACGATGAGCCGCTAAAACCCAAGGGGCAAGCCCCAAGGGACTAAGATTAGAACCAGACGTCCTAGAACCGAGTAGGAAACCGTGGGAATTCTGTTAAATTAAGATGCAAAGAGAGCCTACAAGTAGGTGGCTTACTGAGTATAATTTTTATACTCATCCTTGCTATGTTTTCCTTTTTTTCAGGAGCGCGAGGCGTCGGTCAAGGGCGGGTGTGATGGAGGCGGGGTTTGTCACAGAGGAACGGGTTGTCCCGGGGCGTTAGTCTAGTTTTATTTGTGTTTGCATACTTTTAAATTCATTTTTGTTTTGTCTATTTGTCGTCCAAAAACGTTATTGGAATTTAAGGATTTTTCTTTACTTCATATTTAAAACTCTCCATGCATTTGTGTCTTGTCGCTAGTCATGATCCGTAGTAAAATACTGGGTCGTGACAAATTTGGTATGAGAGCAGTCAGGTTATAGGTCCTGTAGACATTTAGGATAGAGAGTCGTGTCCTCTGTGACTTCGCTCGTCAATCACATGCCGCACACGACCAGACGTTCTCACGCAACGGAAACATAGAGACAAAGGTTAAGCTAATACTTATAGAGTATACCATGACCGACTATGACATTATAATCGCACATTCCCTAGAAGATGTGTCAAGAATGAGTTGTAACCATAGTTCTTTTTCTATTGTGGTAGATAATGGCACCAAAGAGACGAGAACCATATGTAGGGCCCGGACCCAAAAGGGGAAGACGAGAGAATGTTCAGGACATTTCGGTTCCAACACCTGAAGAGGAACTACCTGAATTTTAGGAGGAGATTGGGGATACGCCCCAAACTAGCTTGGGGAAAGAACCGTAGCCATCAAGAACAAAAAGACGCCGAAGGAAGGCCAAGGCCCGAAGGCTGCTTGATACACCCCCTACTGCTCCCTTCTCTGAGGAGGTCCCATTGGGTCCAACCCCGTGTNAAAAATCGGAAAATGGGACTGGGTTTCGGTTTTCAGAGGGCAGAGAAGAAGGAAAAAAAAAAGTCGGCCGGCGAGCGGCGGAGGGCAGCGACAGGCGCCGGACACGCGTCGACCATCAGTTGGAACAACGCAGCTCCAGTGAGGTGTCGACACGTGTTGCCTGCAAGCCGGGCCGAACCGCAGTGCGAGCCGAGCCGACCGAACCGAACCGACCTGGCCGACCCGCGAGTACGCGAAAGTAGGCGCGTGTGCAGCCTGCGACTAGCACCTTCCCGTGCACGTGACCACGCATTCCACGCGTGCCACTAGCGCGTGAGCGAGCGTTTGACGGCCAATTTGGCCCGGTTACTTTCTGTTTGCCCGAATTTTGTCCCGGTTCCAGTTCTAATACTGTTTTTACGTGAATAGGGACCTAATTTAAAGAAATCAGTATTTCTGGACACCTCACAAGCAAAGAAACGTTAGAAAAAGGGCACGCGTCAACCAGGTAAGTCACCACCCGGTATTTAGGAAGAAATACTTGTAGGATTCGCTTGGATTGCATGCATGCTAGTAGTTTTACTTCAGATTAGCTCTCCATGTAAATTATTTGTCAGAGTATTTGATATGATTGTATTGGGTGAATTACATGAGTGTTGCTGTATGCTTTATGCTTCCACTGTATGTATGCATGCATTTAATTTATGTTGGAATTGTGTATTCCGTGTTCCGGGTGCTTGATGGACGAATTCGCTCCATTGAGCGCGAGCTTCGTGCTCTGGGTGCTTGATGGAGGTCATCGCCCCGTTGAGCCGGTATGCCTAGTTTTCATCAATTAATGGTACGATGTTGGGAGACGATTGCATGCACACTCTGTTAATTGTAGGGCTCATTCCTATGATAAGCTTAGGAAATTATTGTTAGGAGCGATATGTCGCNCCCCGTGTACAACAGTCCCCCTAAACCAGCCATTAGCCATTCCCTCAGCTGAGATGTTTCAAACGTTCATGATGACGTCGATGGAAAATCAGCCCCTGACGAACCAGATGATTCAAACTATGATGTCCAATCAGTCAACAGGGCAAGGGAGCAAGGATTCAGGGACTATGACTGTGGAGTTCCGCTACTTAAGAGATTTCCAGAGGCATAAACCGCCTTCCTTTGACGGAGGCAAGGTGGATCCCATTGCCGTTGAGAACTGGCTAGAGGCCATAGAAACAGCCTTCCATTTTATGAACTGCCCGCCAAAGTATGAGGTCCATTGTGGGACGTATATGCTGAAAGGAGAGGCGCACTTCTGGTGGAAGGGTGCTCAGAAGAACATTACACCACAAGGAGATTTTATTACGTGGTGCCAGTTTAAAGATGCGTACCTCCACAAATACTACCCGATCACTACCAGAGTGAAAATGCAGGCAACATTCCTCGCACTGAAACAAGGAGACAGATTAGTGGAGGAATATGACTTGGAGTTTAATAGGTTGGCAAGATTTTCTCCAGCTATGTTAGTTCTTAGGAGTTGAAGGGCGAGCGATTTATCGCTGGCCTGAGGGAGGAACTAAGGGGGAATGTGGCATCCCAGTCATCCTTCGTCTATACGAAAGCCCTTCAAGTGGCGACCCTGCTCGACTCTTCTCGTACCGACAAGCTACAGTTGGGAATAGCTCAATCGTCCTACACTGCAGCCCAGGGAAGGGTGACAGACCCTAGCCACCCCAGAACTGGTAGACTGCCCCGCGGCCACACTGATAAACGAAGAAGGGCCCCAGTACGGAACAAGACCCTTTTTCCTAACTGTCAGCGTCCTCACACGGGGGAATGCAGAGCAGGAACAGGCGCCTGCNGTAGTAAAATACTGGGTCGTGACAAATTTGGTATGAGAGCAGTCAGGTTATAGGTCCTGTAGACATTTAGGATAGAGANGAGGAATGATCAACGTTTCAACTGGCCTGCAGTCAGCATCAGAGGGGCCAAGCTACTCAGCAACAGCAGGGGCGAGCTGTAGCCCATGCAACAACAGNACACGACCAGACGTTCTCACGCAACGGAAACATAGAGACAAAGGTTAAGCTAATACTTATAGAGTATACCATGACCGACTATGACATTATAANAAAAGAACTTTAAGAGATTACCCTATTAGTGTCTACCCCTGCTCACGAGCTGTTGCCAGCTACTCATAGGGTTAAGGGAGGTGGTGTAACAATATCAGGACGTGTCATCGAAGCTACACTTATAGTGTTAAACATGCAAGACTTCGATGTCATCTTGGGTATGGATTGGCTAGGCGAGAATCGCGTTTTGATAGATTGCGAGACTCGAGTAGTGACTCTCAGGCTCCCGTCAGGGGATAACTTTACCTACAAGGGAGCCACTTCCAAGGGTGCCCCAACCTCATAACATCGCTAAGGGCTAAGAAGCTGATTCGTAGTGGCGCAAGTGCATTTCTAGCCAGCGTAACCTTAGACAATAGTAACAAACAAATAACCTCATCAGTACACATCGTCAGGGAGTTCGTGGATGTCTTTCCAGAGGATCTGCCAGGTTTACCCCCAGCTAGGGAAGTTGATTTCGGGATCGATTTAGCACCAGGAACTGTGCCGATCTCCAAGGCACCTTATAGGATGGCACCTGCAGAACTTAGGGAATTGAAGAAACAGTTACAGGAGTTGTTGGATAAGGGTTTCATCCGACCCAGTGTATCACCCTGGGGAGCCCCTGTTCTGTTTGTCAAGAAGAAGAATGGGTCCATGCGGTTGTGTATTGATTACAGAGAATTAAACAAGATCACTATAAAGAATAAGTATCCTCTCCCGAGAATTGACGACCTGTTTGATCAGCTACAGGGAGCAACAGTCTTCTCAAAAATCGACCTAAGGTCGGGGTATCATCAGTTGAGGGTCAGAGAAGGGGATATACCCAAGATAGCGTTCAAAAGTCGTTATGGACATTACGAGTTCCTCGTTATGTTCTTTGGCCTAACCAATGCACCAGCAGTTTTCATGGAACTAATGAACAGGGTGTTTAAGAAATTCTTAGACACTTTTGTCATAGTGTTCATCGACGACATTTTGGTATACTCTAAGTCAGAGGCAGATCATGAAATACACCTAAGAAAAGTCTTGACAATACTGAGAGCCCAGCAGTTGTATGCCAAGTTCTCTAAGTGTGAGTTTTAATTGTCTAAAGTTGCATTTCTGGGTCACTTGTGTCAAGCAAGGGGATTACAGTGGACCCAGCTAAGATAGAAGCAGTGATGAGTCTGCCACAGCCGACCACAGTCATAGAGGTGAGGAGTTTTCTAGGGCTAGCTGGATATTACAGAAGATTCGTTAGGGACTTCTCCAAAATTTCCTCAGCGCTAACCCAGCTAACCAAGAAGGGCAAGCCATTTGCTTGGGCTCCAGCCTGTGAACAGAGTTTCCAGGAACTCAAGAAGAGGTTGGTATACGCACCAGTCCTTACAGTTCCAGACGGGTAAAGTAATCTCGCGGTGTATAGTGATGCATCAAGGAAAGGTTTGGGATGTGTTCTCATGCAGAATGGTAAGGTGATAGCGTATGCTTCTCGACAAATGAAGGAATATGAACGAAACTACCCAACGCATGACCTCGAGTTAGCAGCGGTAGTGTTTGCTCTAAAAACGTGGCGACATTATCTGTATGGGGAAAAAGTACAAGTCTTCATCGATCATAAGAGCCTCAAGTACTTATTCACGCAGAAGGATCTCAATATGAGACAAAGGCGATGGTTGGAACTGGTAAATGATTATGACATAGAGATCTTGTACCATCCAGGCAAAGCCAACGTGGTAGCTGATGCATTGAGCAGGAAGGCCGTGCATACTTCTGCGATGATCACCACAGAGGAAAGACTACAAGATGAGATGAAGAGGAAAGGGATAAACGTGGTGGTTAAAGGTAGTAGTGTTCAGATGACACAGTTAACCATACAGCCCACACTACGAAAGAAAATTATCGACGCTCAGAGGTCTGATGAACACCTCAGTAAAGTGTGGAGTCAGACTGAGACAAAGAGGCCAGCAGGGTATTCTATCTCCTCAGACGGGGATCTGCTATGGCAAAACCGCCTGTGCATTCGTCGAGACAAGAGAATCTTAAAAGATATTATGACGGAAGCCCATGATACATCTTATGTGTTCCACCCTGGAAGTACGAAGATGTATCAGGATCTGAAAAGATATTATTGGTGGTCTGGAATGAAGAGGGACATAGTGGATTTCGTAAGCTGTTGCTTGACCTGCCAGCAGGTGAAGGCCCCGAGGCAGCACCCAGCAGGATTGCTACAGCCCCTGAGCGTTCCTCAGTGGAAATGGGAAGCAATCTGTATGGATTTCGTTTCGGGTTTGCCAAAGACAAAGCAAGGTTTCAACGTCATCTGACTAAGACAACCCACTTCATTGGAGGAAAGTCCAAATATCGAGTGGATCGGTGGACTCAGTTATTTATCAAGGAGATAGTACGCCTGCACGGGGTACCAGTGTCCATAGTATCAGAGCGGGACACTAGGTTCACCTCTCAGTTCTGGAGGAGTCTTCAGAAGGCACTAGNTCCATCCTAAAATGCTGTAATATTCACCTAGGAACAACTCATGCACGGTCTGTGTAAAAGTCTGGCCGAGACCTCAACCCGAAGGCGGAGATCCGAGAGTCGTCCGAGAACGATGAGCGAACTTCCGACGTCCTTAACTCGTCCGGTAGTCAAGAAAAAAATTACAAAAAATATCAGAGCGTAGCTCGTAACATGATCTAGATATTTGCCGAAGAAATCATATCGATCCGATCTACGGATCGAAAGATATAAAAATCGGAAAATGGGACTGGGTTTAAGTTTTCAGAGGGCAGAGAAGAAGGAGAAAAAAAAGTCGGCCGGCGAGCGGCGGAGGGCGGCGACAGGCGCCGGACANAAGGCAGAGAATACTCACCGCACAGAGTTAACAAAAAAGTTATGCAGATGTGCATAGAAGGGACCTCGAATTTGAGGTGGGTGACCACGTATTCCTGAAGGTAGCCCTTATGAGGGGGGTGTTGAGGTACGGAACAAAAGGGAAATTGAGCCCAAGGTTCATAGGCCCCTTCGAGATTCNACAACGCAGCTCCAGCGAGGTGTCGACACGTGTTGCCTTCAAGCCGGGCCAAACCGCAGCGCGAGCCTAGCCGACCGAACCGAACCGAACTGGCCGACCTGCGAGTACGCGGAAGCAGGCGCGCGTGTAGCCTGCGACTAGCGCCTTCCCGCGTGCGTGACCACGCATTCATAGCGCGCCGCTGGCGCGTGAGCGAGGTGTGACAGCCAATTTGGCCCGGTTACTTTCTGTTTGCCCGAATTTTGTCCCGGTTCCAGTTCTAATACTGTTTTTACGTGAATAGGGACCTAATTTAAAGAAATCAGTATTTCTGGACACCTTATAGGCAAAGAAACGTTAGAAAAAGGGCACGCGTCAACCAGGTAAGTCACCACCCGNCATCTTACGAGGAGAAGCCTAGTAGAATTTTGACTCGAGACACTAGGCGGTTGCGTAACAAAGATATTCCAATGGTAAAGATCTCATGGGGTAACCGCTATGAGGAAGAGGCCACCTGGGAGCGAGAAAAGGATGTGAGGAAAGCTTATCCCGAACTCTTCCAAGANTGGGTACTTGATGGACGAATTCGTCCCATTGAGCGCGAGCTTCGTGCTCTGGGTGCTTGATGGAGGTNTGGGAACGAAAGTTCCTAAGGAGGGGAGAATTTGTAACGCTAGGAGAGAGGAAAAAGAAAAGAAAAGAAAAAAATAAGACGGGGGGCTAAGTCAACTGAGGGGCAAAAACGTCATTTTGCCCCTCTAGCCCTAATAGGGATCCAAGGGGAACCCCGTCAGATCACCTGCAAAAGAAAGAAGGANCAATTAATGGTACGATGTTGAAAGACGATTGCATGCACACTCTGTTAATTGTAGGGCCCATTCCTATGATAAGCTTAGGGAATTATTGTTAGGAGCGATATGTCGCNAGAGAGAAGTTCAGCCGGGAAGATTAATGGACCTCCGCCGAAATCCATCCTTAGACGGAGACTCGTACAAGGATCGAGAGGCTAGCGAGGCCGACGCTCCGTCAAGACCCAAGAACACTNTAAGAAACTTAGCGGTTTACCGCGGCAAGAGGGTACCTTGGAGTGTTCATAGATTGCTAGCGTGAGAACGGTATCTATAGCTTCGTGGGAGGGCCAAGGGTCCCTGATCAGTTCTTACTACTTTTAGCCATTTCGCATGGGAAATGTGTCCCCACGTCGTACAGCCCATTAGCTGCATGGGAACAAGTTGGGTCGCGCCCCCCATAGGGGGACTATATGGGCGTAGGGGTATTCAGCACACCCCTAGGCTAGATACCATGTAGTCCCAGATAGCCATGTAGAGGTAGCACCTTATAGAGAGATACCGACCACATTAGCTAGGCGTAAGGAACCTCTAGGTGTTTAATGAAAGGATGATGAGCCACTGAAACCCAAGGGGCAAGCCCCAAGGGACTAAGATTAGAACCAAACATCCTAGAACCGAGTAGGAAACCGTGTGAATTCTGTTAAATTAAGATGCGAAGAGAGCCTACAAGTAGGTGGCTTACTGAGTATAATTTTTATACTCATCCTTGCTATGTTTTCCTTTTTTTCAGGAGCGCGAGTCGTCGGTCAAGGGCGGGTGTGATGGAGGCGAGGTTTGTCACAGAGGAACGGGTTGTCCCGGGGCGTCAGTCTAGTTTTATTTGTGTTTGCATACTTTTAAATTCATTTTTGTTTTGTCTATTTGTCGTCCAAAAACATTATTGGAATTTAAGGATTTTTCTTTACTTCATATTTAAAACTCTCCATGCATTTGTGTCGTGACAGCACCGTTTCCTACGATCACAGAGTCCTTACCCGTGTAATTTTTAGACTGATCCAGAATAGATGGGTCGGCAGTCATATGGGCCGAAGCCGCAGTGTCTAGAAACCAATCAGCAGCATTGGGTCCAACAATAGAACATGACGTGTTAAAGGCTTCAGCAAGGCGAGCATGAGAAGAATCAGGTCGAACATACCGTTGGTTGCAGCGGTCAGCATAATGGCCCTCTTTGCGGCATATTTGGCAGTGAGGTGGTCGACGACCCTGACCTTGGTGGGTTCGTCCTCGATTAGAAGAGTTGTTTCTGTGAGAATAAGAATGACCTCGCTGGTTGCTAAAGGAAGCAGGGTGGCTTCCATGGGTGCGACCACGATTAGTGGCTGTGAATGCTGTAGGAGTGGAGTCAGAGGACTCAAAGGAGCACTGGAACAACTCAAAACTTTCCGCTTTAGAGACTAAATCTGCAAAACAGAGGATAGGGGTGAGAGCCATCTGAGTAGTAGAAAAAGCTGAAAATTCGATGCCGAGTCCACGAAGGAACCAGTGCACTTTATCAATGTCCTCAACAGGTCTGCCAATGGCATGAAGTTGGTCACAAATTTTCTTGAAGGCACGGGCATACTCAACAACAGGTTTGGTGCCACGTTTCATCAACTGCAAGTCATCCTTGAGTCTTAGTTCCTGAGTTTTTGACTGATGGCTGAACGTAGTTTCCAACGCAAGCCAAACATCACGTGCAGTAGAGAGACCAACGACAACAACCATGGCTTCCTCAGTGAGAGAGGAGAGCAGAAGACAGAGAAGTCGTTGATCGGCTGCTCTCCATGGCAAATTTTTTGGGTTGAGTGTTGAGGAAGTTTCTGGTTCAAAGCGAGGTGGTGGAACCATAGTTCCATCAACATAGCCCAACATGTCTTGACTCTCAAGGAGAGGGATAAGTTGGCTTTTTCAAAGAAGATAATTGGAGGAAGAAAGTTTGATGGTGATCATATGGATTCGAGTATTGAAAGGAAGAAGATGATAAGAAGATTCGGAAGCCATAGAGAAGAAAGAATTAGAGTTGTTAAACCGAAATAGCTCTGATACCATGTGAATGTTTGCTGAATTCACCACACCTGAATGGTGGTGAGAGTTCTCTTATTTATAATCATTTACAGAATATAGAAATATGGTAAATTACAAATAATATGGAAATAGCAATAAAAGAAAAGAATAATAAATTAATACAATATATTTGCCTTTAATAAAAGAGCAAATATGGTAAGCCGTAATGTAAGATATTTGCCTTATAATGAACGGTCAACTATCCTTAACTTCTCCCTTGAGGCATAATCGAACTGTTAGGATCGATACTAGTTGTTAGCTCTTATACCAATTGTTAGGATTGCTCAACAACGCACACACTCAATCAAAATGAGCACAAAGAACAGGAGAGAGAAAATACAATGAGAAATATTGGCTAAAGGTTTTATTATTGATGACTTCAGGGATGTACAACAAGATAGAATAAAGAAAAGTACATTTTGATAGCATGACCTAATGGGTATATATATGGTTTCAACTTACTAAATATAGCCTCCAAAGATTAAAACCTAATATAACCTACCAAATTTATCTCTCTCAAATCTTTACCAAATATCTACCATATATATCTCTATCAAATCTTTACGAAATATTTTTCAAATATATCTCAGATCTTTACGAAATATCTCCCAAATATATCTCTACCAGACTTGTACGAAATATCTTCCAAATATATCTCTTCTAAATCCCAACAATCTCCCACTTGGAGACTGATCAGTCAACCGCAACAATCTCCCAACTAGAGACTGATCCAGTCAACCCTAACAGTCTCCCACTTGGAGACCGATCTAGTAAACCAAGAATTTCATTCTCAATCTATACCATACCACTTGAGGCTTTTCACAACCTCAATGTTCCAATATCAACGCAAAATGTTTGTTGGATTACTTGCACCCTCTATCATCTCCAAACACATCACCATCTTCCACTAACCTTCGAGTGAAATGGTATCGCCTTCTGTGTTGTCTTTGAATAATAGACCGGGTTCCTCGCCAAATGCATGACACTCTAACTATCTACTTGAAGAATCTTCTCGCGCTGCTTCTGGCCTAATTCTTCTAGATAGTTTGTCATCCATATCATATTCTTTCCAGCTTTAGCTATTGCCACGTACTCAGCCTCAACAGAAGAAAGAATAACGCATTTCTGAAGCCTAGACATCCCATCATCAATGTCTTGCTCCCACTTAGTCGTATCCTCCAACTGTAGGCCTCATCAAGGGGCTGTCGTTCCCCTTCATCAGTCACCAACCGATAGTGTAAAGAAGATACGTACCTATCTGGTACTCTGATGGCTCTAGATGATCTTTTCAACACCTGCTCAGGTGTCACTTGATCTGCTTCTGGTTTCTCAACAACAGTCTCATGAGCTTCTTGAGTATCTGCTACAACATCAGTAGGTGAATCTTTTAGCAACTCAACCTCAACTCCCACTTGCTTCGTTGTCCCGATACTTTTCTTCAATTCTCTAGTAGTCTTTGTGAAGCTAACTCGTTTCTGTTTGCTCATAACACAGTTCTCACAAGAACTCATATCAACAGATTTCAAACCTTCCAAAACTCCTTCTGTAGCTGACATCTTCATTTCTTTAACGCTCGTATGTCCAAGTCTATTGTGTCATGTACTTGAATTTGAAGCATTCTCAGCAACAACAGCTCTGTTCATACACCCTGCAGTGGTGTATANCTGACATCTTCATTTCTTTAACGCTCGTATGTCCAAGTCTATTGTGTCATGTACTTGAATTTGAAGCATTCTCAGCAACAACAGCTCTGTTCATACACCCTGCAGTGGTGTATAAAGTTCCAGATTTTGTGCCACGTGCTACCACCATAGCACCCTTCACAATCTTCCACGAACTCTTACTAAACTTTGTTGCATAACCTGTGCTATCCAACTGACCAATAGAGATCAGGTTCTTCTTGAGACTAGGAATATATCTGACATCCTTTAATGTCCACTGATTTNAATATATCTGACATCCTTTCATGTCCACTGATTTCCTGTCAGAGTTTTTATACAGACATCCCTATTTCCTTCGATCTTCAAATCTTTGTTGCCGGCAAGATACACCTTCTTAAAACTTCCAGACTTGAAATTTTGAAACAACTCTTTATTTGGAGATCAATGAAAAGATGCACCTAAATCCAAAATTCAAGATTCAATCGGACTGTCCACACTGAGGATTAAAGCATCTCCAATGTCTTATGCTGAATTTACCAAATCATCATCATCTTCTAATTTGTGTGTCTGCTTCCTCTTTGTACAATTTGCCCGAAAGTGACCTTTTTCTCCACAATTCTAACACTTAACGTTTGGTTTGTTTGGAGATTCTCCTTGGTTCCTTGATTTTGATCACCCATTGTTTGGGCCCTTTGATTTACTTCTTCCCCTTCAAACACTGAGATAATTGCCTGATGAATCTCCGATTTCCCGTTTTCGAATACTTTTGCTAAGAACTACATCTCGAATTTTATCGAACTTCAATTTATCAGATCCTCGTGAACTGCTAATCGCGGCAACAACAGTATCTCACAACTCGGGTAAAGATGACATCAAAATCAATATTTTAATTTCATCCTCGAAATTAATTTCTACCGAACCCAGTTGACTTGTAATCATATTGAATTCGTTTATATGACCAGCAACAGATCTACCTTCAGACATTTGTAGATTAAACAGTCTCCTCATCAAATACACCTTGTTCATAGTCGACGGTTTCTCATCCATATTCGACAATGCCTTCAACAAATCTGACGTTGTCTTCTCCTTGATGATGTTGAACGCCACATTTCTAGACAGCGTCAATCGGATCAACCCTAAGGCCTGACGATCCTTGAGCTTGCACTGCTCCATGGTCATACTATCTGGCTTCACCCCCACCAGGGGTTCTTGGTTACAGATAATCTTCAATTTGCATCTTCCAGAAACTGAAATCGGATCCATCAAACTTTTCAATTCCAATCTTTGAAATTTCCATCTTCACAAATCGTGGCGAATTTCGCCTCGCTCTGATACCAGTTGTTAGGATCGATACCAATTGTNAAACACTGAGATAATTGCCTGATGAATCTCCGATTTCCCGTTTTCGAATACTTTTGCTAAGAACTACATCTCGAATTTTATCGAACTTCAATTTATCAGATCCTCGTGAACTGCTAATCGCGGCAACAACAGTATCTCACAACTCGGGTAAAGATGACATCAAAATCAATATTTTAATTTCATCCTCGAAATTAATTTCTACCGAACCCAGTTGACTTGTAATCATATTGAATTCGTTTATATGACCAGCAACAGATCTACCTTCAGACATTTGTAGATTAAACAGTCTCCTCATCAAATACACCTTGTTCATAGTCGACGGTTTCTCATCCATATTCGACAATGCCTTCAACAAATCTGACGTTGTCTTCTCCTTGATGATGTTGAACGCCACATTTCTAGACAGCGTCAATCGGATCAACCCTAAGGCCTGACGATCCTTGAGCTTGCACTGCTCCATGGTCATACTATCTGGCTTCACCCCCACCAGGGGTTCTTGGTTACAGATAATCTTCAATTTGCATCTTCCAGAAACTGAAATCGGATCCATCAAACTTTTCAATTCCAATCTTTGAAATTTCCATCTTCACAAATCGTGGCGAATTTCGCCTCGCTCTGATACCAGTTGTTAGGATCGATACCAATTGTTAGCTCTAATACCAATTGTTAGGATCGCTCAACAACACACACCCGATCAAGATGAACACAAAAAACATGAGAGGAAATACAAGGAGAAATTTTGGCTAAAGATTTGATTGTTCATGACTTCAAGTATGTACAACAAGATAGAATACAGAAGATGAAGTAAAGTACATTTTGAGAGCACGGCCAAATGCGATATATATATAGTTTCAATTTACTAAATATAGCCTCCAAAGATTTAAACCTACACGATATAATCTAACAAATATATCTCTATGAAATATTTACCAAATATCTACCATATATATCTCTATCATATCTCTACGAAATATCTTCCAAATATATCTCTACCACATCTTTACAAAATATCTCCCAAATATATCTCTACTTGATCTTTACAAAATATCTTTCAAATATATCTCTACCAGATCTAGACATGAGGCTCCATCTCCCAACACGAAGAACCTCCCCTTAATTGAGGCTCGACCCCTTTCTCTGGACCCTTTTTTCGACACTTGGATCACTTTTTTACTACACCTTTGAGACTCACAACATTTTTGTTCGACATTTGAGAATTCTGTTGACATGACTAAGTTAAGGAATGACTCTAATACCAGTTGTTAGGATCGCACAACAACACATATACTCGATCTAAATGAACACAAAGAACAGAAAATGCAAGGAAGAATATTGACTAAAAGTTTTGTACTTTCTTCCTTCTCTCTATTCTTTCTTGGTGTGATCCTAACAAGTAATGAAGATTATATACTCAATTTTTTCATCCATGTTTGAACTAAGTAAAATTTATAACGAAAATAATTGAGCACCAAATGAAACTTGACCCATCAACCTTTCCAATACCCATTAAAAACAACTTCAAAAGAATATCAAATTACATGAATTCTTAATTATATATAAAAATTCTTCTCAAGCTCTTCAATTTTTGGAGTCATCAACCCAGTGACGGCTAAATAACTCTTCCATTTTCGATTCAGCAAAAAGTTCTTCAACGAATTTGAATGAAAATCGAGACAAATTAAGAACAACCCTTCTTAGTTCTTGAATCTTTAAGAACTTTGTTGGAGCCCTTCAAATATTAAAATCTCATATTTGGCTTCTTTTAACGCATAGGTGTGTCATGACTTAATTTTCGAGACTTTAAATTTTGGATCGTGTTTTGGTAAAAAAATTTAAGCTTCAAAGTATTGGTAAATTTGCAAAAACTGAATTAAACAAAACAAAATCCATCAAATCCATCAGAAGAACAATATATCAAAATTTCAGAACCAAATACTAAGAAAATCTCTTCAAGTAAAATCCGAGACTAAAAATTGAAATTCTTACCTCTCCATCTTTCTATTTTTTTAAAGGATTTGGATAATTCAAATGTCCATAATCAATTTTTTTTTTTTTTTTTTTTTTTTTTTTTTTTTTTTTTTTTTTTTTTTTTTTTTTTTTTTTT
>NW_019646463.1:102369-111005 GCF_002806865.2 Cucurbita pepo subsp. pepo
TTTTTTTTTTTTTTTTTTTTTTTTTTTTTTTTCATTTATCTCCTTTTGTAGATCTTCTCATCGAGGGTCTAAAACCACTAACAAAAGTATTCTATTTTTTTTCCATAATTATATTTGTTCTCATGCATTTGAGGTATTCTCCATGGGCGCTTTCAATCTTTTTTCTACAAAATTCTCTATTTTTACAATGATTTTTTTTTTCTTCTGTTGTAGGAATGGAGTTTTCAGCATTTTTTTTTAATTTTATAAAATCATATTTGTTTCAACCAGAATTTTAATACATAATTTCTACACTATCATTTCTATATATATATATATAACATTCTACTAAATTTAATAATATAATATGGACTCAAATTTTAATATTATAACATAGTTTAATTAACGTGAAATCTTTCTCAAATCAAAATTGTAACGTCCCGTAAGAAAAAGAAAAAAATCGATCGATCGCTGAAAATCCGAGAATTCCGGTGAGGTGTCGAAGTTCTCGGGCAATGCCTAGAACATGACCCCGCGGCCTTGACGAATCACCAAACGCAATTCCCAACTTCAGCCAATGCTCTACGATCGAACACCTCCAAAGAAGCGAAGAGAAAGGAAAATACATAGAGAAAACCGAGAGAGAGAGAGGGAGAGAGAGAAATCCAAACTCTGGCGAGATTGAACCGACAGCTCCGACGCCTAAACCGACCAAACTTGTCGGCCTTAGTATGTCCACCCAAAAGCAAACTCACGCTGCGCCGTCGCTTGCTGCCGTCGAAAAAAGGAATCCGAAATAATAGATCTACCCCTACAATCCGTCTACCGACCATGAAACTTCGATGAAAAGAGAGAAAAAGGAAGAGAAAATAGGTCAAAAAGTCGCGGGAAGGAGAGAGAAAATAGCCCACTCTGCAGCGCCTCAACCCGACGCGACCTGCGAGCTGACCCGAAACGCACCTCGACTCGCGCCTGCACACAACATGGCCCACTCCTGGCATGCCAAGTGTCGACCTGGGCACATTGACTTATTCGGCTCGGGTACCCCTATTTTAGCTCAATTTCCATTCCAACGGACCTGTTTTTGGCTTCAATTAAGGTAATTGAGGCCGTTTTAGTGCCGTATTTCACATATATTAGTTTGATTATTATTAATTTTTGAAATACTACCAAAGTTAACGAACGATGTAATAGAAAATGAACCCCGACGATATTTGGAGCAGCTCAATGTACAAGAGCTAACGTATACTAATTATGGAAAATGCTGGCTAAGGTCAACCAAATAAGTGGTCTTACTATTGGATAGGTTACAAAAATTATATGATGTATGACGACTTATGATGACGTATGATGATGTATGTGAATTATATGATGTATGATATATGAGCTGTGATGTATGATGTCATATGTGAATTATGTGATGATGTATGAGCTATGATGAGTTCGTTATACGTTGATGCATGATGTACTTGATGTGCTTGATGCATTTGATGGCATTATGATGACTATGATGTTTTGCATGACGATTACCTTAATACGATAATGTTTTCCATATTAATTATGTTGTATGATATGAATGTCATGTTGCATCACGTCCAGAGATCGACCTAGGACACAACCCTAAGAGCATGAATAGCAGCATTAATATAAATATCTAATAAGCATGTATTACTACATGTAATATAGAGATGAGACTAGGGTTGTAATTGATAAGGTAACTCTAATCCTCAGCCCAACGATCCAAGCTTTTGTTCAAACAAGAACCCTTGAATCAAAGTAATTAGCACCTCCTCATACGAAATTTGGATCAACCAAGAGATAAGGCTAGAATTAGATTACCTCTTACGATCGAAGATCTTGAATCAAGATTTGAAACCTTGTTCTAAATTAAGTCACTTCACAATCGTACTTGATCAATGCTTGATTGAATGGCTCAGATTCAATTCTAGCCCAAGAATTGCTTGAAACTTAGAAATGGCAAAATTGATGCTCGGATTTCTATGGAAAACGTCTCTATTCGAGATCTCAATTTCATTCATTCACCAATCTGATTTTTACATAACATATTTGCGGGTATTTATAGTCTCTCGACAAAAGATGTTTGTGGCCGGGATTTATTCTCGATCTCCTTTAATCTCCACAAAAGACGAAGTCAAATTAACCATTTGACCCTTACATATTTTATGAAATTAAAAATAATATTTTTTAACAAATGTTGATGTGCTCTCGCTAATGCGATAAGTTTGAAATCAATTGAGCTCTATTCTATTGTTGACATTTTTTAATCTTTTTGAACTTCTTGGCTTCAGTAACTGAATTCAAAATAAAGTAAACTACTAAAAATGTCCCTCGTCCACTTCCATGTGTCCTCTTTTTTAATCTTCTTGGCTTCAGTAATTGAATTCAAAACAAATTTAAATAAAACAATGTCCAATGCTTTAATTTAAAACAGTTAAATAACATAAACTACTAAAAATGCCTCTCGTCCACTTCCATGTGTTCTCAGCTCAGTTAAATAACGTAAACTATTAAAAATGTCCCTCGTCCACTTCCATGTGTCCTCAGCTCAGTCAAATAAGGTAAATTACTAAAAATTCCCCTCGTCCACTTCCATGTGTCCTCTTTTTTAATCTTCTTGGCTTTAGTAACTGAATTCAAAACAAATTTAAATAAAACAATGTTAAATGCTTTAACTTAAAATAGTTAAATAACGTAAACTACTAAAAATGCCCCTCGTCCACTTCCATGTGTCCTCAGTGTCACGGTCCTACATTTTTTACCGTGCGGCGTCGTGATTTTGACACGCTCACGATTAGCCTTGAGGGGAATTAAACCCCATATATATTTTTTTTCCCGGCTTTGTGGTCTCATCGAACCTTAGGCGAGGTTTGTCTTCGCCCATCGAACATCGCTTGTGCGGAATCCAAGCTTGTTCGACCACACATGCCGCCGGCGCGTGCATGTTCAATCGTCTGCGACACATCCGACTTGCCTCNCAGTAATTGAATTCAAAACAAATTTAAATAAAACAATGTCCAATGCTTTAATTTAAAACAGTTAAATAACATAAACTACTAAAAATGCCTCTCGTCCACTTCCATGTGTTCTCAGCTCAGTTAAATAACGTAAACTATTAAAAATGTCCCTCGTCCACTTCCATGTGTCCTCAGCTCAGTCAAATAAGGTAAATTACTAAAAATTCCCCTCGTCCACTTCCATGTGTCCTCTTTTTTAATCTTCTTGGCTTTAGTAACTGAATTCAAAACAAATTTAAATAAAACAATGTTAAATGCTTTAACTTAAAATAGTTAAATAACGTAAACTACTAAAAATGCCCCTCGTCCACTTCCATGTGTCCTCAGTGTCACGGTCCTACATTTTTTACCGTGCGGCGTCGTGATTTTGACACGCTCACGATTAGCCTTGAGGGGAATTAAACCCCATATATATTTTTTTTCCCGGCTTTGTGGTCTCATCGAACCTTAGGCGAGGTTTGTCTTCGCCCATCGAACATCGCTTGTGCGGAATCCAAGCTTGTTCGACCACACATGCCGCCGGCGCGTGCATGTTCAATCGTCTGCGACACATCCGACTTGCCTCTACGCTAGGCCAAATCATTCGGCTCGACCTTGGCTCTGCTTGGGCCAAGGTCTCTCAATGCAACGTCGCATCTCATCTCGTCATCTCGATCCCCATCGATAGGGTCCATATGTCTTGACGCCATCTCGAGTCTCGGGATGNCTCAGTCAAATAAGGTAAATTACTAAAAATTCCCCTCGTCCACTTCCATGTGTCCTCTTTTTTAATCTTCTTGGCTTTAGTAACTGAATTCAAAACAAATTTAAATAAAACAATGTTAAATGCTTTAACTTAAAATAGTTAAATAACGTAAACTACTAAAAATGCCCCTCGTCCACTTCCATGTGTCCTCAGTGTCACGGTCCTACATTTTTTACCGTGCGGCGTCGTGATTTTGACACGCTCACGATTAGCCTTGAGGGGAATTAAACCCCATATATATTTTTTTTCCCGGCTTTGTGGTCTCATCGAACCTTAGGCGAGGTTTGTCTTCGCCCATCGAACATCGCTTGTGCGGAATCCAAGCTTGTTCGACCACACATGCCGCCGGCGCGTGCATGTTCAATCGTCTGCGACACATCCGACTTGCCTCTACGCTAGGCCAAATCATTCGGCTCGACCTTGGCTCTGCTTGGGCCAAGGTCTCTCAATGCAACGTCGCATCTCATCTCGTCATCTCGATCCCCATCGATAGGGTCCATATGTCTTGACGCCATCTCGAGTCTCGGGATGTCGTCGGCCATCATAACTCGTTTGGTCATGCCATCGAGAATGGGTCCGCGTGTCGTTCATCTCGTCGGGACTTCCCGAACATCCATCCGGGTTCTATCGAGGCATAGGCCCTCCCGTGCCCATGCCGAGTCATTTACGGATACTGNTAGTAACTGAATTCAAAACAAATTTAAATAAAACAATGTTAAATGCTTTAACTTAAAATAGTTAAATAACGTAAACTACTAAAAATGCCCCTCGTCCACTTCCATGTGTCCTCAGTGTCACGGTCCTACATTTTTTACCGTGCGGCGTCGTGATTTTGACACGCTCACGATTAGCCTTGAGGGGAATTAAACCCCATATATATTTTTTTTCCCGGCTTTGTGGTCTCATCGAACCTTAGGCGAGGTTTGTCTTCGCCCATCGAACATCGCTTGTGCGGAATCCAAGCTTGTTCGACCACACATGCCGCCGGCGCGTGCATGTTCAATCGTCTGCGACACATCCGACTTGCCTCTACGCTAGGCCAAATCATTCGGCTCGACCTTGGCTCTGCTTGGGCCAAGGTCTCTCAATGCAACGTCGCATCTCATCTCGTCATCTCGATCCCCATCGATAGGGTCCATATGTCTTGACGCCATCTCGAGTCTCGGGATGTCGTCGGCCATCATAACTCGTTTGGTCATGCCATCGAGAATGGGTCCGCGTGTCGTTCATCTCGTCGGGACTTCCCGAACATCCATCCGGGTTCTATCGAGGCATAGGCCCTCCCGTGCCCATGCCGAGTCATTTACGGATACTGTACCAGATAGCGGGTGTATGTAGCAACCTCCAACACGCGGGCTAGGGTGCAATACCGACACACCCGTGCCGTTCGGTACTGTCCTTCAAAAACTCATTTCAAAGGAAGTCGCCCGAGACACTCGTCTCGGCACGCTCGCCCACACTGTGACACACGTATGTGTCACAGGGAAGCTCACTTAGGCCACAGGGCCCAGGGGTGGTGGAGAGCTAACACCATGGTACCCCCTATAGTACATTTTGAGCCATTTCATTCTACCATGTGTAGACATGATTTTGGTGAGTGGTCATACGGTGTCGTGCATTGNATTTTTTACCGTGCGGCGTCGTGATTTTGACACGCTCACGATTAGCCTTGAGGGGAATTAAACCCCATATATATTTTTTTTCCCGGCTTTGTGGTCTCATCGAACCTTAGGCGAGGTTTGTCTTCGCCCATCGAACATCGCTTGTGCGGAATCCAAGCTTGTTCGACCACACATGCCGCCGGCGCGTGCATGTTCAATCGTCTGCGACACATCCGACTTGCCTCTACGCTAGGCCAAATCATTCGGCTCGACCTTGGCTCTGCTTGGGCCAAGGTCTCTCAATGCAACGTCGCATCTCATCTCGTCATCTCGATCCCCATCGATAGGGTCCATATGTCTTGACGCCATCTCGAGTCTCGGGATGTCGTCGGCCATCATAACTCGTTTGGTCATGCCATCGAGAATGGGTCCGCGTGTCGTTCATCTCGTCGGGACTTCCCGAACATCCATCCGGGTTCTATCGAGGCATAGGCCCTCCCGTGCCCATGCCGAGTCATTTACGGATACTGTACCAGATAGCGGGTGTATGTAGCAACCTCCAACACGCGGGCTAGGGTGCAATACCGACACACCCGTGCCGTTCGGTACTGTCCTTCAAAAACTCATTTCAAAGGAAGTCGCCCGAGACACTCGTCTCGGCACGCTCGCCCACACTGTGACACACGTATGTGTCACAGGGAAGCTCACTTAGGCCACAGGGCCCAGGGGTGGTGGAGAGCTAACACCATGGTACCCCCTATAGTACATTTTGAGCCATTTCATTCTACCATGTGTAGACATGATTTTGGTGAGTGGTCATACGGTGTCGTGCATTGTCCGTCCGGTGTCCGATTGACGTTTCAAGCACATGCTAAAAAAATCGAGTAACAGTCGATGTTTTTCGTAATTTTTTTGGGGAATGATCAAGCTTGATGATTTAGAATAGATCGAACAAAAAAGGAGTGTATAAAACAGTAAAAAATGTGTTTAAAATCGAAACCCTAATTTTCGACATTCTATTCTAAATCAGCAAGGTTGATCATTCACCAAGAAAATTTCGAAAAACATCAATGTTACTCAGTATTTTTAGCACGTGCTTCAAAAGTCCCGAATTAAGTTTTTCATAATTCTCTTGGGGAATGATCAACCTTGATGATTTGGAATAGAATGTCGAAGAAAAGGAGTGTATAAATCAGTAAAAAAAAGTGTTTAAAATCGAAACGCCAATTTTATTACCATTTCCAACATTTTCGACCCTTCTAAAGTTATTTTTGACCTTATTGAGGGCATTTTAAGTCCGTAAGACTCCTATTTGCTCAAATTTAATATTTTTTTTAGCTAAAACTAGGAGTAATCAATACGTTTAGCTAAACTAAGTTTAATACTATGTCCTAAGAATACCTATAAAATAGTTAGGGAGGTTAGACGAACACGACTCTCCACAATGGTATGATATTGTCCACTTTGAGCCTAAGCTCTCATGACTTTGCTTTGGGTTTCTCCAAAAGGCATCAGACCAATGGATAGAGTATTCCTTGGTTATAAACCAACGATCATTCCCTAAATTAGCCAATGTGAAACTTTCATTCTTGAACAAGGGAATCAAGGCTAAACAAGTGAGTGACTCTACATTTGTTGGCTGGAAGGATTGTATGATGAAGCATGCGTGGCCTGTGGCCCCTACATGCACAGAATTAGGAATGTTATGCTATTTTAAGTATGTTATGTGATGACCTATGACGCCATGTTATGAATGTGTGTGATGCCATGCTACGTCATGATATGTAATGCCATGTGAAGCCATGTTATGAATGTGTGTGATATAAGTCGTGATAAGTACTATTNTGCCATGTTATGAATGTATGTGATGCCATGCTACGTCATGATATGTAATGCCATGTGAAGCCATGTTATGAATGTGTGTGATAGTCGTGATAAGTACTATTCATACATGATTCATATGTGTACTATGACATGAATGAAAGGAAAAACGAAATGATTCTTATTATATGTTATGATTTTAAGCTATTAGGCATTTATCTATGTCATGTGCATTAGGATATTTCCTCGTTATGTTATGTTAGTACAGACGCATACCTTCGATATTTTTGTTCATCATCATATCATGTGAGCCTTTCACTGTGTGGTGNGTGTTTAGCTAGATGAAGCCAGACCCAGCGGTACGTATACGAGTCTGCCTGCTTGGTTCATGTGTGCATGTGTGGGCCGTGTATGGGGAAGTACCACACATCCAACCCTACCTAAACTGGGCAGAACTCAAGCTCATGATACGCTGTTTTAAAAGATAGGTTCCATCATGTATGTGTATGTATGCATTACCTGACTCCAACGATGAGATTACTTACTCAGTATTTACTAAAATACTCAAGCTACATGCTACCCTTATTTTTCATGTAAAGGTAAAGCGTCCATGCACGGATAACGATGAATGTTGGAATGGTCATAGAAGCTGAGATAGGACGGTAGTATGCATTATTTTCAATTAATAGTTCCATAGGTAGCTTTTTCATTTTTGTACTAAAAATCTATGTTATTATTTTTATTTATTGTTTTAAATTAAACATATAAGTTCATGGCTTGGTTTAAAATATTTTATTTAGATTTTCGCATATGTTATTAAAGGTAGGCATGTAATGACGTGTCTGATCTAGGTAAGAAAATTAGGGGCGATACACTTTTACTTAGACAAATTAGGTTAACCTCATAAACTTTAGTTCCTCAAACTACCATTTCATTTGATGGGTTAAATTGATTTTTTAAAGTTAATGATCAGGTTTTTAAAATAATTAAAAAAACTAATCCAACTTCTAAGTCTATTTAATGTAACGTCTGACTAATTCAACTCAACTCCTACTTACTGATGTTTACTTTCAATCAACTAAAACTTTTTATTTATTTTAGGTTACAATTACATAATGGTTAATTATGGCCATTAAGTATAAATGTTACCTTTCTTGGAATGTCTTGAGTAGTTTCATTTTGAGGCTATATAAAGCCATGTATGTTGTATTTGTAGGGAGACTTGAAAAATATAGTAAAAGAAGCTTTGTGCTTTTCTTTAGCCAATGGCTAAGTTTATTTGCAATTCTATGTAGTTTAGATTGCATGTAGAATCATTCAAGCTCGACATGATCAATCTTGCTTGTGGAGTGATTCGAATCTCAAACAAGTGTTCTTGCGTTGAGATATTTGATTAACAAGAATCATTCAAGCTAGACATGATCGATCTTGCTTGTGGAGTGATTCGAATCTCAA
>NW_019646463.1:111125-124568 GCF_002806865.2 Cucurbita pepo subsp. pepo
TAATTTTTTTAGGTTAATTAGTGACGTTACCCTAGCATGCTTTAATCACATAGGCAGAAATTCATATAAATACTTTTAAAATAAAGGCATTGACTTACATATTCAGTTCGAAACATAAATAAATATAACATGGTTTTTAACATAAAACAAATTGGCATAAAACACCTACCAACTACTAATTAAATTCAAATTCAATGCTGCTGTCCTATCATGATCTATCCTAACTTCCATAGTCTTTCCAGTGTTCATCGTCATTCGTGCATGAGAGTTTTGGCTTTACTTAAAAAATATAAGGTAACATGTGACTTGAGTATTTTACGAAATTCTCGGTAAGTCAACCCACTATTGGAGTTAGTAAAGCAGTCACACACAATACATGATTGAGATCTATCTTTTAAAACCGTAACATGACCTTAGGCTCTTTCTAGTTTCGGATAGGGTTTGATGCATGGTACTTTTTCACTCACGGCCCACGTACACGCTCATGGACCCACTAGGCGGGCTCGTACACGTACCCCTTGGGCCTGACTTGGTTGGGACAAAATATTACACGTCACTGGATGCCTCAGAAAAGGAAAGACCCACATATAATTATGACAAACATAAATATCGAAGGTACGCATCCGTACTAGCATAACATTACGGGAAAGTATCCCGATGTACATGACATACATACATGCATGAGGTCCCATGATTTTCATTCCTAACATAATAGTTGTTTCATTTCGTTTCTCTTTCCCTCCATAACATATTTCATATATGGATCATGTACATGTCATATATCACGTAATCCATCACATAACTTATATGGTAAGACATGCAATTTCATACATGGCATTTCATTTCATTCATAATATAGTGTATTGGATATCACATGCATACATGGTAATACAAAGAGCATATAAGCATCACATAATTAATATGATGCATGCACCATCATACATCAACCAATTAGCTTACTCCAACCGTAAGACCACTAAAAGATTGGCCTTGGCCGAAGTTACTAATTACTCGACAGCCGCTTCGAAAACTATATTCCAATGCTTAATTCTCACCTATATCAATTCATATAACATGCTTACGGCATATAAACCTCTTAGCCTAACTAAACATGATGATTATTTCTAACATAAGTCCTACACCTAACTAAATTTGGATAGATAGGAGTCTTAACCGATCTCAAATGCCTTAGATAAGGTAAAAATGGTTTTAGGAAGGTCCAAAACTTAGGAAATGGTATATAATTTTTAAACGAGCTGTCTAAGCTGAGAAGCCGAGTCCACTGCGCCGCCAAGCTGCGTCAACGCGGGAATGAGGCGGGTCATTATTCAAGTTAACTGCAGGCTGTATGGGTTGGGTTGAGTCACACTGGGCTGATACGTTCCGGGATGGACTGCTTGTATTGGGTCGTGGGCGTTGTAGAAGTGTGGTTCACCTATAGCAGAGGCCCGAGAGAGATACGACAACCTAAAATCCAAGATTTGTCTCCCTTACCTGCCCAGGTCCGTAAATGTGTGGATTTGGATGTGTTTATAAGGGATGAGAGATGTGAATTTAAGGGAGGGTTGTGTTGGTTACTTTTGCAAAAATAATGCCTCGCCCGAAATCGCGAGATATCGGACCAGATTTAAATATATATATTTTAATTCCAAACCATTACATTATCTCAAAGTCTAAATCCATTGAAAATAGAGATAATTTATGAGATGTCGATGAACGTTTCCATCTATATATCGATGTTAAGAATTTTTTAAAACTTTTTTTTTTATAAGGGGTACTTTTTTAAACATAATATATATTTTTTGAACTTCAAAAAAAAAAGTTTTAAGCACGGTCCAAAGTTCGAAGATATGTTTGAAATAAAATGCCGGTTTTCATCCAAAACTAACTATAAGAGTATTTTTTATAGTTTTTTAAAATTTAAAAGTATTATTGAATTTTTTTAAAATCTTCAGGTATTTTTAGACAAAAATACAAAAAAAAAAATTATAAATATTTAATTTATACAAAAAAAAAATTTAGTTTTGCATCTAAATTAAATTGTTGGTAGGCTAGAAACGGAACCAACCCAACCTCTAAAATTGCCTATACACTCGGACAATGTTCTGAACACGAAAGTGTGCAGCCTCCCCATTTTCTCATGCTGAGTCACAGGCAGTGCGTTGGAAAGCACAGACGAGCAACATGCAGGAAAATTTGCACGTGTGGTTCTAGCCGGGGACTCCGTTATATTGTACTAATATGTGTAGGTCCTCGTAATTCAAGTGAGAGGTTTGTGAGTGGAACTTTCTTTGCTGAGAAGCAGGTTGATATTGTTGGATTGTCAGAACTTGGAAGTTGTTCCCCCTACGTCCTCTTTTGTTGCCTTGAAGTTGATGGGGAATAGGGAGGATGATAGCATAGAATACTGACGTCAATTTGCAATCTTTTTCGGTATAGCTAGCTCCCAAGATGGATGCAAGAAAAATAGATAGGGATCAACAGATACGAAGGGGAGGGTAGGGTATAGAATGAAATTAGATGAAGCGACCGATTGTTTCTCATGAGCTAATTCAGTAAGAAACCATATAGTTTAGGGTCGAACAAAGAACTATATGTACTCTATCTTTCAACTGTAGGAATACATCGGCCCGTAACAGTACAAGATAGTTACCACCTATCATATCGCTTTCTAACTTCATTTTTTTTTCCTGCTCTGTCGATCACGGGTAGTATAAGAGATATGTATGGCTCCTTCTTTCTACCCATAGTTAGTATGTATCTCTCCGGGTCGTACTTAACTTATCACATCTGTCACCTCCACTCCAACGCTATCTTCCTTATTTGTGAACTGGAGATAGTGCATAGATAATGTCTATTCATATAATATCATCATTTTTTTAATGGCTAGCATTTCCATCTGCACGAGTATCATATGACCATATCATAACATGATTACATACTTGCATGAGTATCATATGACCATATCATAACATGATTACATACTTGCATCATCAACATTACTATTCTAATAGCAACTCATGATTTTACCTCATACTATGTCCACGCTATAATTACATGCTAATATACATCCTCACATATAGTGACTAGTCTTCCGACTTAGCTTATAGCGTCCAATAGAGGGTTCACTATCTTCTCTATTTGCTGGATACTCCAGACTATCATTGACATTGAATTGTATTCGTTGATCATTCATTCTCAACATTATAATTCCCTTGTGGACATCTACCAATGTTCTTTCCGTTTTTTAAAAATGATATCTTCAAGATAATTAGTACATCGATGAGTGAAAGATCGATGTGCTAGTTGAAGGGTGATTGCAATTGGTCTAGCTTCACCCGTACTTAACTTTTTATAAATGGACAGTGACATTAGATTAGTGTTTGATCCCAAATCAAACCATGCTCGACCTAGCTTCTTCCTTCCAAGTTAGTGGAATTTTATTTTTCAATATTGTACTACATTCTTCACTCAATGCNAATAAACTTATTACAAACGTCTAAAAGTTCTTTTAAGTGAGAAGGATAACTTGGATTATTTTATTTTTAATAGATTTAAATTACTTTCGTCTATTCCTTTTCAATAGGTCTATTTTTGTCCCAAGGGCTCATCTTAATCTCTTCATTTTCATTTTCCTCTCATCCTTCCTAAAATATAGTCTACATGTATTAAATGGATTCCATTATGTATAAATTGTAGGTTAAAATTTTGCAAACAGAAAGTCAAGTAGTCGTGTTTAAAAAGTATATAGACCAAAATGAATCAAATTTAAAAATACAAGAACAAAAAACAACGAACATTTAGAACGTAGAGATATTAAAATGATCAAATGTCAAAGGGGATCCAGTAGTAGTTAAACCATACATGTCTAATATCTATGTTGAATAAAAGAAAACTTGCATACAAAAATGGTACTAATTCTATAAAATTGGCTACTCTTTGTAAGGTAGTAACTCAGCTTCGTATGGAGTAATGTGCATCTATACATATGAAGAAACCAACTAATTATTCTCGAAGATTGTTTGGATTGACCTTTGAAACTCTTTAGAATATTTTTAAATGTAAGAAAATATACTTTAAACTCATGCATTTCCTTGAATATACGGAAATTAATCTAAAAATTTTGTTTGTCTAGTTTATTTTTAGATTCTAAGAAAAAAAAAAAGTTAAATAGATCTAGCTTATAAATATTTGAACTTTCCATTTGTGTTTAATAAATCTCTGACAAAATTAAATTTTTAAAAATTAAATGATATGTTAAATATAAATTTAATATAATATCGGCCTTACTCGAAAGTTTGATTCACTGTTCTTACTATTGACACANTAATATCGGCCTTACTCGAAAGTTTGATTCACTATTCTTACTATTGACACAAATTACCGGTCTAGGTAGGATCCCTAAGTCTCCAACTCGACTACACAGTCATCTCGATCACATTACTTCACATTTATCTAAAAACAAAAATTAAAAATAATTTTGACGAGTAATTAATTTACTCCTCAACTAGCTAACTTATCATTAACAAATTTTATTATTTTTTGGAAATATTTTAAGTTTTATTCCCAATGGGTTATTCTTAGGCTTTTGGTGTGGATAGAGTCCTCCCTCCAACCATTACCTTGGCTCCTAGTCTCATCTACTTGGACCTCCCGTTGATATTAAGGTGTTTTAGCAACCTTAAGTTTTATTTGTTGGCTCTATTTACGTTCACTACAAATTTTAGACTCGTACGTAAGGCTCACTCTCGGTCAAATACGGTTTGTCCACTAAATTCTCTGGTCATAAATATTTATTGTTCCCAACTTGGATATATTGTGATGCGATATGTTATGGTATGATATGTATATGACTAAAATTGTTTTGTCTGGAAACATAGAATGTTATGATATGATATATTTATGTAATTTGAATGATATGATATGAATGATATGCAAAACGACGAACTAGCATGAAATACAACTCTGATGTATGCATGAAAGACATGATAGACGATATGTGAAATGATATGAAAAACGATATGATATGTACGAACTGCTTGCGGGGTTGTATTACATGATAATAATAATGGAAAAATGTTAGGATCTCATGCTTTATTGTGTGCTCATGCATTGGGGGACACCCCTTATCCTTCATGATAGTACAGACACGTACGTTACGAGGCAGGAAAACGGTCATTATGGTTATCATAATGTTGCGATGACCAAGTAGGAAAATGATCATTTTGTTTATCATACTGTTGCGACAGTCAGGCAGGAAAATGATCATTATGTTTAACCTAATGCTGTCGTGACGGCTACTACTCCTAACGGGTGTCCTGCATAAGAAGCTCTCAGAGTATGCTCGTCCGACAAAGAAAGAGGCCCAGCGGTGTGCGAACTGACTGGTGAGTCCATACTCGCACGTATGAGGTGTAGAGTATATGGTACATCCAAGCTGCTCATTAGAAGAGTACCGTAGAAAAATAGACTGTTATGATAGGTCCTGTCATTGCATGCGCATGTTCTTGCATTTAACCCCAATAGTGTGGTCACTTACGGGGTATTTCTTTAAATACTCAAGCCACATGCTACTACATTTTCATATAAAGGCAAGGTGCCCTGTGAGCCCGATAAGAACATCACAAATCCCGGGACCGTGGCACATGCATAAGATAGATTTACATTTCAAAATTTAATAGTATAGGTTAGTATAGGTTGAATTGTATTTGCATTAATAGTATGAGTTAGTATAGGTTGCATTGTATTTAGATTTATTGTTGTAATTGCATTTAAGAAAATATAGGTTAGTATAGGACATTTAATCGAGTATTGTTTTTCTTACTTTTTTGTATTTGTTTATTCCGGAAGTAATAAATGTGGCACAAGGTTAATGTTGAAATTATAAATAGCTCATTAAAGTAATTTTGCACTAAATATAAGGTTAGACATACATTAATAACGCTAGATTATATTTCTACTATGTAGGCTTGACATATTTCATAGTCCCACCGTCGATGCCCTATCTCCGTCAAGTATAACTTGCGTAACATAAGAAAATGAAATGTCGTTAATTGTGTATGTTGTTACTGCTTGGTCATCATAAAATATAACTCATAATTGAATTTTTAAATCATTAAATGTATTATAGTTGACTGCGTTATTGTTGGCTTAATTCTATATTTATTATAACGTAGAATATGATAGGTTGGCTTAATTCTATATTTATTATAACTTAGAATATGTTCCTGACATGGAATGTGAATATAAATTGATGCATTCACTATATTTAGATTTAGTGAGGTTCGTATTCATGATCAATGGAATATTATTGTTATTATTTTGTTTTATAGTTTCATCTTTTGTCATCAATTATATTTAAACTTTACGTATGTTTGATAAACACTATAATAGTCTTAGGGTTGTGTTCTATGTAGGTCGATATTTATATTAATACCATTTTTATGCTCTTAGGGTTGCGTTCTATGTAGGTCTATCGACATGATGTAATATGATAGTAATCATCATACAACATGCTCAATATAGAAAACATCGTCATATTAGGAAAAACGTCATGCAATCATCATACTCATCATATCACCACAACATGCATCAAGCATATCAAGTATATCAAAATATACATATCTTACGTACATCATCATACAACATAACTCAAATATCATAACCCATACATCATCATATACTAGTATACGACATCATACGACACCGCTCATACATCATCATAACACATACATCATCATAACTCATACAATTTTTAGTCTATCCTATAGTAAGGTCACTTGGTTGGACTTAGCCAAAATACTCCCTAATTAGCTAAAAGTAAGCTCACGTTCCTCGAGAGCTACTCCAAAGGTTGTCAGGGTTCGCTTCCTATCGCACCGTTTGTCACCTTTCGTTAGTATTTCACATTTTAAATTAATAATCCAACTAAAAATGTGAAATACGGCTCTAAAACGGCCTCAATTACCTTCATCGAGATCGAAAACAGGTTCGGGAGGGTTGGAATAATGGAAACTGGGTCAAAAATTGAAAGTCAAGCCGAATAGCCATCGTCGCGCCGCCAAGTTGAGTCGAGCCGAAGGACTGCTCACATCGCTGGGTGACACCTGGCGGCAGCAAGGCAAGCCACAACAGTGCATGCGTTCGGGTCAAGCTGGGGTCGAGGCATGGTTCGGGTGGCTCACGGGTCATTGGTTGCATTGGCTGCAAAGGTTTGAGTACTACTCATGTATATAATTTAAATTGGTCGTGGATGATTGATGGGAAGAAGTTATTTGGAGTATTTGACAACGATGTATTGTGTTCTATTAAAAGATTATGTACTATTAATATATTAAACTTTCAATTCATCTACTTTCTAATTTGAATATCATGTCAATTATAGATGTCACTCTACTCATAGAACCTTGGGCTCGGCCCGACCTGGCCTAAATAGAGAAGTGAAAGTTTAATATGTTTCTTGTTTAATCATGCAAATGAAAAGAAGTGGAGAACATATTTTTAGCACGACCCTATAATTTTTTTTATATGAGAAGATGTGGAGATATTTTATATAAATAACATAAATATTTGAATTTATATAGTTTTCTTAGTGCTGTGAAAAAATTAGAGAGTTTTTTGGTTAAAGAAATTTTGGTAGGATTCATAATATATTGATTTTTGTGGCCTAAAATTAAAGATATTTTTTTGCCTACCAAAATATGTTTTTGGTAGTATAAATAGGATCTATGTGGTTTTTTACCACACAAATCTCATCCAATTTTTATATTCACACTCAACAAAAGATAGTTCTTAACTATTCTGATTAACTATTCTGGTTGTTCGTGTTTAGTTTGATATTAACTACAATCGTCCCAATATTTTTCAAATGATCGAACAATGTCATTGACTACTACAATAGAATTGTGTTATCTGAATGCTTCTCCACCTCAAAACATGTTTATTCATGGTTTATTACTAACCAATTATTCGAGTGCACGTCTCATTTGTTTGAGATCAAACTTATTATGAATACGTGTTTTGATCTATTTAAATATATATTTTTTTCTTAATTACTTCAAATATATTTTACTGTATGCATAAAATAAAATGCTACCATTTGTGATGCTAGTTTCAAAAGGTAGATTCCGGCCCTTCCATCACATAATTACATAATGGCCCATGTGAAAACGGTAACTAACTTCATAATTCCATACCCCTTACATGATATCCACTAACTTCATAATTCCGGGTGGATTATCATCCCAGAAAGGAAAATAATATCTTTGAGGAAAACACCATTGAACTCAATTTTGTTTCTTTTCTTGTTTCCGTGAGAGAAAGAAACTTCAAGGGAATTCATTGAAAAAAGGAACAAGAACAGCCTAAGGAGGTAGAGGGAACCCTGCCCAAACACTACATGGTGGCACAAATCGAAGATGGAGACCTATTTTCTGCAAGAGACCGCATAAAGATCCAAAAAAACACAGCTGAAGGGGAGCTTGATCAAACCAAGTGTACTCCGCATAACGTATCACAAGCAACCCTACAACATCATTCATCTGGAATAATTGAGAAAACTACAGATAAATTCTATACATTTATATGTCTCAAATGATAATTGATAGTGAATGAATGTGATTCTAGAGCGGATTCTAAAAAATAGATTACAAATTCTCTAGAGCTGATTTTGAGAAACATACGGCAAGTGTGCCCGATAGAATGTATCAATCACATATCAAGACATGTGAAGAATTGAGAGAAAATTGGATCAAGGATTTGTCGATTAGGATTGGAAATGGACAAGCCCGACTAAGCAATTGGACATGGACGGGCCTTGACTGACCAATATTGCTGAAAAAATGACTAAAGAAATTTTTTTCCATCACATCGTTTTAATATATTTTTTATACACGCTAATAACAATAATAAAAAATATTTATTCTCATCGATGGGCAGAAAAAGAGGAAAAATTGTGAGATAGAAATAAAAGTAAGAAAAGTGAGGAGTAATAGTTTGAAAACTAAAATATATATATATTTTTTTAAAGAATTTTTTTGATAAATTCTTTGGGGATAATTTTTTGTGTGGTTCATTTGATGAAAATTGTGTATGTACATTTATCTAGTATAGAAATTTAATAAAAGAATTAGTCTCCAACCAGACCAGTCCTCCATCATTTAAGGTAAAACTAATTATAGGGCCGCCTTAAACCATATACTTATTTTTTTTAATAAATTGCTAGTTTGAATTGGTTATTTTTGTGTTTGTATACAAAGAGAGTTTGAGTGGGTGAATGCATTCAAATCAATTCTTAATTCTAAGAAGTTTGGGAAGTTGAACCAAAAGGAAATAAGGCAAAGTAGAAGAGACAAGTGAACTAGAAAGGATGGGATTGATATCAAAGTTTATGGCATTACTACCACTGCTGCTATTGTTGGTGTCTAATGCTACCGCTGATGCTACTAGCGGAGTTTTTGATTATTACAAAATTTGGTGCCAAACCTAATGCTGATGTTACTCAAGTACGTGTACATTTGTTTAAGTTGATAAATCAAAATTTCCTTTTGGACAAAATATTTCTCTCAAATGAAATGGTTGAATTCACAGGCTTTAGCAGATGCATGGAAGGAAGCATGTGCGTCGGCCGCTCCAAGTAAAGTATTAGTTCCAAAAGGAACTTATCAATTAGGAGAATCCAGGCTTAAAGGTCCATGTAAAAAGTCCTATTGAGCTTCTAGTTGAAGGAACATTACAAGCTTCTCCTACCGACACGGAAGGAGATGAGTTGCTTGTTATGGAATACGTCGATCATTTGACATTGGCTGGTACTGGAGTTTTCGATGGCCAAGGAAAAGCTGGTTGGGAAAAGAATGATTGCCACCTGAAGAAAGAATGCAAAAAGCTTCCCATGGTAAATGCTCGTACTACTTTAATTATAGAAAGAACCCATAATCTGGGTTAGCATTATATGTTTTAACACGGGAGTGTTTTTTCTTTGTTTGTTTAAAATGAGCAGAATTTGAAGTTCAATTTCATCACAAATTCGATAGTGAAGGACATAACTTCATTGGATAGCAAGAATTTTCATATCAATGTTTTGGCCGGCAAGAATCTTACCTTCGATCACCTGAAAATTACTGCACCAGAGCATAGTCCCAACACCGATGGAATTCACATGGGTGATTCAGAAGACGTTTACATTCTCAATACCGCAATCGCAACGGGAGATGATTGTATATCTGTAGGATACACTAACAGAAAAATAACCATTAGTGATGTTACTTGCGGACCGGGACATGGCATTAGCATAGGCAGCTTGGGCAAGTATAAAACTGAAAAAGAAGTGGTAGGAGTTACAGTGAAGAAATGCAAATTAATCGGTACTACAAATGGTGTCAGGATCAAATCATGGCCAGATTCTGCCGTCTCATACCCAGCCTCTGACATGCATTTTGAAGATATTGAAATGGATAATGTTGCTAACCCTATCATCATAGATCAAGAATATTGTCCATGGAATCAATGCAACCGAAAGGTATGTATTAAAATCGTCGGTTTTCAACTTATTATCTTTTGAACAAGTATTAATTAATGTTTGTTTTGAACATCCAGGTTCCATCAACAATTAAGATTAGCAAAGTTAGTTTCAAGAATATCAGGGGCACATCTTCTACTCCCGTTGCAGTCAAACTTGTTTGCAGTAAAAGTCATCCATGTGAGGATGTGGAAATTGCTGATATTGACCTCACTTATAGTGGTAAAGAAGGGCCAATTGTGTCTGAGTGTGCAAATGTGAAACCGACCGTTTCTGGAAAGCAAAACCCTCCCATCTGTGCTAAACCAGCGCCACCTGAAACCACTCCGTCAACTGATTGAATAATCTTTTAACGCCGACAAATGTTTCAATCATTTTTATTTTAGCTTTCAAAATTCGGTTTACAACATGCCATTGGGCCTGTTTTCAATAATTGTATTTTTTTACATTTAGGAGAAACAATACTTAACGATTCTATTTTTCTACTGTACTAAAGTCGCTACCACATAATTGACATTGCTTTGAAGGAGGAGAAGATCATGAATTCAGTATCACACTGTTCGTGGAGGTTCCTTAGAATGGAAAAGTTACAAATGGAAAGTAATTAAAATTTATATCTAATAAATAATTTTAAAAACACCCCAATATAGATTTATGGAACACCATTAAAATTTCAAAACTAGTGTACCATTTATAAAAATAAATATTAAAGACAAAGGGTCCATTTATAATTTAATTCCAAGTAAACTATTATTGGAATTAACTTAGAAAACATCTGTCTAGCAATCTAGAAAGATCTACAGAGGACAAGAGTAATAAAAAAAAAAAAAAAAAAAGTTTAATAGATCTAGCTTATAAATATTTGAACTTTCCATTTGTGTTTAATAAAACTCGAACAAAGTTGAATTTTTAAAAATTATATGATATGTGAAATATAAATTTAATACAATATCCGCCTTACTCGAAAGTTTGATTCACTGTTCTTACTATTGACACAAATTACGGGTCTAGGTAGGATCCCTAAGTCTCCAACTCGACTACACAGTCATCTCGATCACATTACTTCACATTTATCTAGAAAGAAAAATTAAAGATAATTTTGATGAGTAATTAATTTACTCCTAACTTGCAAACTTATCATTAACAAATTTTATGATTTTTTTGAAATATTTTAAGTTTTATTCACAATGGGTTATTTTTAGGTTTTTGGTCGGGATAGGGTCCTCCCTCCAACCATTACCTTGGCTCCTAGTCTCATCTACTAGGACCTCTCTATTGATATTAAGGTGTTCTAGCAACCTTAAGTTTTATTTATTGACTCTATTTATGTTTACTATAAATTTTAGACTCGTATGCAAGGCTCACTCTCGGTCAAATTTGGTTTGTCTGCTAAACTCTCTGGTCAGAAATATTCATTGTTCCCAACTTGGCACACATCGCATTGGTCACGGGTTTTGCAGGGATTAGTAGACTAAGAATACTCATTCACATCTCCACATCGTAAATAGTTCATAAGCATAAACTAGAGTCATACATCATACTTACTAATCACGATTCTCAAATATGCTCACATTTTATGCATGGATTCATGATTATTATTATTATTATTATTTAACTCATGCCATTTACATACATTCAACGCCTTTATCTCTTAATTCCATGGTAACATGCTTGTTTAGGAGCTTCGATATACTACTTACATGAATCGTCAATTCCTTTGCTTTCATAATGGTTCATAATATGGTAATTTCGTCACAAATTCTCTTAATTTGACCTATATCTAATGATTTTCAAAGTTAGTATAAGCTAATATTGATAAAACAGGTCAAAAGGAGTTGAACATAACGAGCGGAAACTTGAAATAAGCCTCCACCACCCACATGCGTACTACACTCGTTGACCCACATGTCCCACTCCTTGGTTACTCGCACCTCCATGTGCGCGTGAAGCCTATGCACTGATGCGTCGTTCAACCGCGAAATAGCCTGAAATTCCAATTTTTTTTTTCATCATTTAATTCCATACCCCTTACATGATATCCACTGACTTCATAATTCACGGTGGGTTATCATCCCAGAAAGGAAAATAATATCTTTGAGGATAACACCATTGGGCTCAATTTTGCTTCTTTTCTTGTTTCCGTTAGAAAAGAAACTTTAAGGGAATTCATTGAAAAAAGGAACAAGAACAGCTTAAGGAGGTAGAGGGAACCCTGCCCAAACACTACATGGTGGCACAAATCGAAGATGGAGACCTATTTTCTGCAAGAGACCGCATAAAGATCCAAAAAAACACAGCTGAAGGGGAGCTTGATCAAACCAAGTGTACTCCGCATAACGTATCACAAGCAACCCTACAACTCCATTCATCCGGAATAATTGAGAAAACCACAGATAAAATTCTATACCTTTAAATGTCCCAAATGATAATTGATAGTGAATGAATGTGATTCTAGAGCGGATTCTAAAAAATAGATTACAAATTCTCTAGAGCTGATTATGAAAAACATACCGCAAGTGCGCCCAATAGAATGTATCAATCACCTAACAAGACATGTGAAGAATTGAGAGAAAATTGGATCAAGGGTTTGTCCATTAGGATTGGAAATGGACAAGCCCGACTAAGCAATTTGGGCATGGACGGGCCTCGACGGACCAATATTGCTGAAAAATGACTAAAGAAATTTTTTTCCATCACATCGTTTTAATATATTTTTGATACACGCTAATAACAATAAAATCAAAAATATTTATTCTCATCGATATATTTCTGGGAGAAAAAGAGGAAAACTTGTGAGATAGGAATAAAAGTAAGAAAAGTATGGAGTAATAGTTTGAAAACTAATATATATATTTTTTTTTTTTTATTTTAAAGAATTTTTTGATAAAGTGTTTGGGGATAATTTTTTTTTTTTTTTTTTTTTTTTT
>NW_019646463.1:127437-131310 GCF_002806865.2 Cucurbita pepo subsp. pepo
TTGTGATGCGATATGTTATGGTATGATATGTATATGACTAAAATTGTTTTGTCTGGAAACATAGAATGTTATGATATGATATATTTATGTAATTTGAATGATATGATATGAATGATATGCAAAACGACGAACTAGCATGAAATACAACTCTGATGTATGCATGAAAGACATGATAGACGATATGTGAAATGATATGAAAAACGATATGATATGTACGAACTGCTTGCGGGGTTGTATTACATGATAATAATAATGGAAAAATGTTAGGATCTCATGCTTTATTGTGTGCTCATGCATTGGGGGACACCCCTTATCCTTCATGATAGTACAGACACGTACGTTACGAGGCAGGAAAACGGTCATTATGGTTATCATAATGTTGCGATGACCAAGTAGGAAAATGATCATTTTGTTTATCATACTGTTGCGACAGTCAGGCAGGAAAATGATCATTATGTTTAACCTAATGCTGTCGTGACGGCTACTACTCCTAACGGGTGTCCTGCATAAGAAGCTCTCAGAGTATGCTCGTCCGACAAAGAAAGAGGCCCAGCGGTGTGCGAACTGACTGGTGAGTCCATACTCGCACGTATGAGGTGTAGAGTATATGGTACATCCAAGCTGCTCATTAGAAGAGTACCGTAGAAAAATAGACTGTTATGATAGGTCCTGTCATTGCATGCGCATGTTCTTGCATTTAACCCCAATAGTGTGGTCACTTACGGGGTATTTCTTTAAATACTCAAGCCACATGCTACTACATTTTCATATAAAGGCAAGGTGCCCTGTGAGCCCGATAAGAACATCACAAATCCCGGGACCGTGGCACATGCATAAGATAGATTTACATTTCAAAATTTAATAGTATAGGTTAGTATAGGTTGAATTGTATTTGCATTAATAGTATGAGTTAGTATAGGTTGCATTGTATTTAGATTTATTGTTGTAATTGCATTTAAGAAAATATAGGTTAGTATAGGACATTTAATCGAGTATTGTTTTTCTTACTTTTTTGTATTTGTTTATTCCGGAAGTAATAAATGTGGCACAAGGTTAATGTTGAAATTATAAATAGCTCATTAAAGTAATTTTGCACTAAATATAAGGTTAGACATACATTAATAACGCTAGATTATATTTCTTGTAGACTAGCCTACTATGTAGGTTTGACATGTTTCATAGTCCCACCGTCGATGCCCTATCTCCGTCAAGTATAACTTGCGTAAGATAAGAAAATGAAATGTCGTTGATTATGTATGTTGTTACTGCTTGGTCATCATAAAATATAACTCATAACTGAATTTTTAAATCATTAAATGTATTATAGTTGACTGCGTTATTGTTGGCTTAATTCTATATTTATTATAACGTAGAATATGATAGGTTGGCTTAATTCTATATTTATTATAACTTAGAATATGTTCCTGACATGGAATGTGAATATAAATTGATGCATTCACTATATTTAGATTTAGTGAGGTTCGTATTCATGATCAATGGAATATTATTGTTATTATTTTGTTTTATAGTTTCATCTTTTGTCATCAATTATATTTAAACTTTACGTATGTTTGATAAACACTATAATAGTCTTAGGGTTGTGTTCTATGTAGGTCGATATTTATATTAATACCATTTTTATGCTCTTAGGGTTGCGTTCTATGTAGGTCTATCGACATGATGTAATATGATAGTAATCATCATACAACATGCTCAATATAGAAAACATCGTCATATTAGGAAAAACGTCATGCAATCATCATACTCATCATATCACCACAACATGCATCAAGCATATCAAGTATATCAAAATATACATATCTTACGTACATCATCATACAACATAACTCAAATATCATAACCCATACATCATCATATACTAGTATACGACATCATACGACACCGCTCATACATCATCATAACACATACATCATCATAACTCATACAATTTTTAGTCTATCCTATAGTAAGGTCACTTGGTTGGACTTAGCCAAAATACTCCCTAATTAGCTAAAAGTAAGCTCACGTTCCTCGAGAGCTACTCCAAAGGTTGTCAGGGTTCGCTTCCTATCGCACCGTTTGTCACCTTTCGTTAGTATTTCACATTTTAAATTAATAATCCAACTAAAAATGTGAAATACGGCTCTAAAACGGCCTCAATTACCTTCATCGAGATCGAAAACAGGTTCGGGAGGGTTGGAATAATGGAAACTGGGTCAAAAATTGAAAGTCAAGCCGAATAGCCATCGTCGCGCCGCCAAGTTGAGTCGAGCCGAAGGACTGCTCACATCGCTGGGTGACACCTGGCGGCAGCAAGGCAAGCCACAACAGTGCATGCGTTCGGGTCAAGCTGGGGTCGAGGCATGGTTCGGGTGGCTCACGGGTCATTGGTTGCATTGGCTGCAAAGGTTTGAGTACTACTCATGTATATAATTTAAATTGGTCGTGGATGATTGATGGGAAGAAGTTATTTGGAGTATTTGACAACGATGTATTGTGTTCTATTAAAAGATTATGTACTATTAATATATTAAACTTTCAATTCATCTACTTTCTAATTTGAATATCATGTCAATTATAGATGTCACTCTACTCATAGAACCTTGGGCTCGGCCCGACCTGGCCTAAATAGAGAAGTGAAAGTTTAATATGTTTCTTGTTTAATCATGCAAATGAAAAGAAGTGGAGAACATATTTTTAGCACGACCCTATAATTTTTTTTATATGAGAAGATGTGGAGATATTTTATATAAATAACATAAATATTTGAATTTATATAGTTTTCTTAGTGCTGTGAAAAAATTAGAGAGTTTTTTGGTTAAAGAAATTTTGGTAGGATTCATAATATATTGATTTTTGTGGCCTAAAATTAAAGATATTTTTTTGCCTACCAAAATATGTTTTTGGTAGTATAAATAGGATCTATGTGGTTTTTTACCACACAAATCTCATCCAATTTTTATATTCACACTCAACAAAAGATAGTTCTTAACTATTCTGATTAACTATTCTGGTTGTTCGTGTTTAGTTTGATATTAACTACAATCGTCCCAATATTTTTCAAATGATCGAACAATGTCATTGACTACTACAATAGAATTGTGTTATCTGAANCCTATATCTAATGATTTTCAAAGTTAGTATAAGCTAATATTGATAAAACAGGTCAAAAGGAGTTGAACATAACGAGCGGAAACTTGAAATAAGCCTCCACCACCCACATGCGTACTACACTCGTTGACCCACATGTCCCACTCCTTGGTTACTCGCACCTCCATGTGCGCGTGAAGCCTATGCACTGATGCGTCGTTCAACCGCGAAATAGCCTGAAATTCCAATTTTTTTTTTCATCATTTAATTCCATACCCCTTACATGATATCCACTGACTTCATAATTCACGGTGGGTTATCATCCCAGAAAGGAAAATAATATCTTTGAGGATAACACCATTGGGCTCAATTTTGCTTCTTTTCTTGTTTCCGTTAGAAAAGAAACTTTAAGGGAATTCATTGAAAAAAGGAACAAGAACAGCTTAAGGAGGTAGAGGGAACCCTGCCCAAACACTACATGGTGGCACAAATCGAAGATGGAGACCTATTTTCTGCAAGAGACCGCATAAAGATCCAAAAAAAACACAGCTGAAGGGGAGCTTGATCAAACCAAGTGTACTCCGCATAACATATCACAAGCAACCCTACAACATCATTCATCCGGAATAATTGAGAAAACTACATATAAAATTCTATACATTTATATGTCTCAAATGATAATTGCTAGTGAATGAATGTGATTCTAGAGCGGATTAGAGCTGATTCTGAGAAACATACGGCAAGTGTGCCCGATAGAATGTATCATTCACATATCAAGACAGG
>NW_019646463.1:132098-134665 GCF_002806865.2 Cucurbita pepo subsp. pepo
AAAATATTTCTCTCAAATGAAATGGTTGAATTCACAGGCTTTAGCAGATGCATGGAAGGAAGCATGTGCGTCGGCTACTCCAAGTAAAGTATTAGTTCCAAAAGGAACTTATCAATTAGGAGAATCCAGGCTCAAAGGTCCATGTAAAAGTCCTATTGAGCTTCTAGTTGAAGGAACATTACAAGCTTCTCCTACCGACACGGAAGGAGATGGGTTGCTTGTTATGGAATACGTCGATCATTTGACATTGGCTGGTACTGGAGTTTTCGATGGCCAAGGAAAAGCTGGTTGGGAAAAGAATGATTGCCACCTGAAGAAAGAATGCAAAAAGCTTCCCATGGTAAATGCTCGTACTACTTTAATTATAGAAAGAACCCATAATCTGGGTTAGCATTATATGTTTTAACACGGGAGTGTTTTTTCTTTGTTTGTTTAAAATGAGCAGAATTTGAAGTTCAATTTCATCACAAATTCGATAGTGAAGGACATAACTTCATTGGATAGCAAGAATTTTCATATCAATGTTTTGGCCGGCAAGAATCTTACCTTCGATCACCTGAAAATTACTGCACCAGAGCATAGTCCCAACACCGATGGAATTCACATGGGTGATTCAGAAGACGTTTACATTCTCAATACCGCAATCGCAACGGGAGATGATTGTATATCTGTAGGATACACTAACAGAAAAATAACCATTAGTGATGTTACTTGCGGACCGGGACATGGCATTAGCATAGGCAGCTTGGGCAAGTATAAAACTGAAAAAGAAGTGGTAGGAGTTACAGTGAAGAAATGCAAATTAATCGGTACTACAAATGGTGTCAGGATCAAATCATGGCCAGATTCTGCCGTCTCATACCCAGCCTCTGACATGCATTTTGAAGATATTGAAATGGATAATGTTGCTAACCCTATCATCATAGATCAAGAATATTGTCCATGGAATCAATGCAATCGAAAGGTATGTATTAAAATCGTCGGTTTCCAACTTATTATCTTTTGAACAAGTATTAATTAATGTTTGTTTTGAACATCCAGGTTCCATCAACAATTAAGATTAGCAAAGTTAGTTTCAAGAATATCAGGGGCACATCTTCTACTCCCGTTGCAGTCAAACTTGTTTGCAGTAAAAGTCATCCATGTGAGGATGTGGAAATTGCTGATATTGACCTCACTTATAGTGGTAAAGAAGGGTCAATTGTGTCTGAGTGTGCAAATGTGAAACCGACCGTTTCTGGAAAGCAAAACCCTCCCATCTGTGCTAAACCAGCGCCACCTGAGACCACTCCGTCAACTGATTGAATAATATTTTAACGCCGACAAATGTTTCAAGCCATTCTTCCTATCATTTTTATTTTAGCTTTCAAAATTCGGTTTACAACATGCCACGATGTTGGGCCTGTTTTCAATAATATTATTTTTTACATTTAGGAGAAACAATACTTAACGCTTCTATTTTTCTACTGTAATAAAGTCGCAACCACATAATTGACATTGCTTTGAAGGAGGAAAAGATCATGAATTCAGTATCTAGAAAAATTACAAATGAAAAGTAATTAAAATTTATATCTAATAAATAATTTTAAAAACATGGCAATATAGATTTATGGAACACGGTTAAAATTTCAAAACCTATTATATAAAGTGTACCATTTATAAAAATAAATATTAAAGACAAATGGTCCATTTATAATTTAATTCCAAGTAAACTATTATTGGAATTAACTTAGAAAACATCGGTCTAGCAATCTAGAAAGATCTACAGAGGACAAGAGTAATAAAGAAAAATAAAATCATAGATATTTCATTAGTTCACAAGAATAAGTACCAAATTAATCAAAGATATCATGAAAAAGGCTATCCTTATAAGAAGAGGGTAATAGCCCAAAAATAAATAAACAAATAAACAAATAAAAAAAATAGTTAAAATAATAATAATATTATTAATTAATTAATTAATTTAAATTAAAATTAAAATTAAAAAAAAAAAAAAAAAAAAAAAAAATTTTTCCCCACCTCTCTACACTAACCTCTCCTCCCTCCCCCACAATTATCTCTCCTCCACCCATCTTATGCCAGAAAGAAACAGCAAAACAACTCAGATCTGAGAAGAAGTACAATGGCTAGTGCAGAGTTAGAGATTTTTGTCAGTTATTACGGTAAAATTCTATCTCAGATTTCCTTTTACTTTATAGTTATGGTGATAAGAAATTAATTTAGGATCAAATCTTCTTTCTTATCTTAACAGTCTAATAATCAGATCCCATATACAATTATTAGATTTTTGTTAGCATTTTAATTATACAAAATAAGGTTATAAGTTAGATTCAATAAAATTTGAGAGAGAGAGAGAGAATGAGGAAAGATTTGTTAAACAGTATTTAACAATAAAAGAAAATATAGACGTCAGTGAGCTCCTTTCAATTTTAAAACCTATTTACAAAATGAAAAAGATTAGAGAGAGAGGGAGGGAGATTGAGGAAAGATTTGTTAAACAGTATTTAACAATAAAAGGAAATATCAGAGTCAGTGAGCTCCTTTCAATTTTAAAACCTATTTACAAA
>NW_019646463.1:136487-139556 GCF_002806865.2 Cucurbita pepo subsp. pepo
CTGCCCTTTGGCCCCCTACATGCACAGAATTAGGAATGTTATGCGATTTTAAGTATGTTATGTGATGACCTATGATGCCATGGTACGATTGTGTGTGATGCCATGCTACGTCATGATATGTAATGCCATGTGAAGCCATGTTATGAATGTGTGTGATATAAGTCATGATAAGTACTATTCATACATGATTCATGTGTGTACCATGACATGAATGAAGGGAAAAACGAAATGATTCTTATTATATGCTATGATTTTAAGCTATGGGGACCTCGTGCATTTATCAATGTCATGTGCATAAGGATATTTCCTCGTTATGTTATGTTAGTACAGACGCGTACCTTCGATATTTTTGTTCATCATCATATCATGTGAGCCTTTCACTCTGTGGTGTCCGGCGACGCATTAGCATGTTTAGCTCGATGAAGCCAGACCCAGGGGTACGTATACGAGTCCGCCTGCTAGGTCCATGTGTGCGTGCGTGGGCCGTGTATGTGGAAGTACCACACATCCAACCCTACCTAAACTGGAAGGAACGCAAGCTCATGATACGTTGTTTTAAAAGATAGGTTCCATCATGTATGTGTATGTTTGCATTACCGGACTCCAACAATGAGGTTACTTACAGAGTATTTACTAAAATACTCAAGCTACATGCTACCCTTATGTTTCATGTAAAGGTAAAGCGTCCATGCACGGATAACGATGAATGCTGGAATGGTCATGGAAGCTGAGATAGGACGGTAGTATGCATTGTTTTCAATTAATAGTTCCATAGGTAGCTTTCCATTTTCATACTAAAAATCTATGTTAATGTTTTATTTTGACGATGTTATTATTTTTATTTACTGTTTTAGATTAAACATATAAGTTCATGGCTTCGTATAAAATGTTTTGTTTAGATTTTCGCATATGTTATTAAAGGCATGCACGTAATGACGTCCGTGATCTAGGTAAGAAAATTAGGGGCATTACACTATTACTTGAACAAATTAGATTAACCTCATAAACCTCCAACTACCATTTCATTTATGTTGGTTAAATTGATTTATTAAAGTTAATTATGAGGTTTTTAAAATAATTAAAAAAACTAATCCAACTCCGAGTCTATTTAATGTATGGTCTGACTAAGTCAACTCAAACTTCTAAGCCGAGATATTTCCTTTCCATCAACTAAAATACCCTAATCTATCTAAAACCATCTATAGAGTTTCGTTATAGTCCACTTTTATTTTAAGTTCGTTATTATTAATTATTATATTAATGAATGAAAGTAATTTTAAGCCATGTTTTTAATTCTATCACAAACTAATTTACTTTAAGAATAATCTTGATATTTTACTATTTTTAACAGTCTAAAACAAAAGATTATCGGTAATGCCCCTAATTTTTTTAGGTTAATTAGTGACGTTACCCTAGCATGCTTCAATCGTACAATAAATCTAGAGTTGCACTCCTCTACGCTGCACGACAAGTTGTGTCCTAGATGAAATTATTAATAGATCCTTTAAGAGCGGATTGTAATTATGGTTAGGTCAAAAGTTTGTTTTGCCCCTGTAACGTAACTAAGCACCAAAAATTCTTGAAAGAACAATTGTTCATGATCCAACCAAGATAAGAGGGTAGGGACCTTTATTCAAGTTCTCATGTCATCACTTAGAAAACTACTCATCTACCTACTTTATATGAAAATAAGTGAATTACATCTCATAAGACATGTTCTCAACTCTCTGTTTGTTTAATCTCTAAAATGGAAGACATATTGAATTGGTTATGAAAGTTGTTCTCACCTTACAAATCAAATGATAAACCGTAGGAGTTCGTAACTCACTTCTAATTAAGATCGAGTTGCATATAATCATACGGTAAAATATTAATCTTCTCAAGTAAAAAATTTATATAAAAAAAAAAAAAAAAGAAGATAAATTATTCTGGCTCAGTCCTGCACAAACTCATTCTTCAAGATATCTCTACTCATATTTTCACTCGAAAGGCTTTGATCAAATAATTTGTAACAATTACAAAGTAACTCATATCAACACTGATGTCAGAATAAGTACCCAACTTTATCCATATTTTATAAATAATTTATATTACTACTTAAACATGATCTTTCTGTGTGCCGACCAACTTTCAATTTTTCATATAATGGATAATGTTAAACGGTAAATAAAAAAATTAAAATTAACTTATTAATTATGGGATTTTAAGACATAAATTCTCATGACATTTCTTCGGATTAAACACTAAGCTTATGCACGTTGGAACTAGTTGATCTATAATGTTTATTAGTCATTCCTGTTTTCTTGGAGATACACTATAGATTTAATGGGCTGATATATTGATAAAACTATCCTTTCTCATCTTCATCTGCACCACCTCCCACCAACAAATATCTATTTGGATCAACTAGTTCGTCAACAATTATTACTGACAAAGTTTTGCTAACTCTACGAAAAATATATTCTTAACGTGTTAGATTAATATGATTAGACATGAATTTAATAACACTTTGATAACGTTGGAACATGGGAATAGTAACATATGAAATGCTCTAATGCAANATGATTAGACATGAATTTAATAACACTTTGATAACGTTGGAACATGGGAATAGTAACATATGAAATGCTCTAATGCAACGCCTACCATAATAAACTTGTTACAAATGTCTAAAAGTTATTTTAACTGAGAATGGTAACTTAGATTATTTTATTTCTAATAGATTTAAATTACTTATGTTTATTCATTTTCAATAGGTCAATTTTGGTCCGAGGGGATCATCTTAATCTGTTCATTTTCATTTTCTATCTCACACTCCTTTAAATATAGTCTATATGTATTAAATGAATTCTATTATGTATAAAATGTAGGTCAAAATTTTGCAAACAGAAATTCAAGTAGTCGTATTTAAAAAGTATATAGACCAAAATGAACCAAATTTAAAAATACAAGAACAAAAAACAACGAACATTTATAACGTAGAGATATTAAAATGATCAAATGTCAAAAGGGATCCATATAGTAGTTTAACCATACATGTCTAATATCTATGTTGAATAAAAAAAAAAA
>NW_019646463.1:140988-146116 GCF_002806865.2 Cucurbita pepo subsp. pepo
TTTTTTTTTTTGTTGCAAATGTTTTATTTTGAACAACAAAGAAAAGTTGGGAAAATTTGATTCTAAGACGGATATTGGTATTTTTATTGGTTATTCATCTACTAGTAAAGATTATAGAGTTTTCAATAAGAGAACTATAGTTATAGAAGAATCTATGCACGTGGTATTTGATGAATCTTATAATGATATTTCTAATGAGTTGATTTGTAGTGATGATTTAGAAAGAAATTTTGGAGATTTGTCTGCAATGACAAAGGAAGAGAAATTCTTTCAAGTAAAGAAGTGAACTTAAATGAAAAGAAGAAGAAAGTTTTTGTCAATGACAAAGGGAGAGAAACTCTCTCAAGTAAAGAAGAAGTGAGCTTAAATGAAAAGAAGGAAGAAAGTTCTTCATCAGTGCCACCAAAAGTATAGAGGTATGCCTCATCTCATCTCAAGGACTTGATTATTAGTGATCTCGAACAAGGTGTGAAAACTCGTTTCTTTATTAATTTATTTAATAATCTTGCTTTTGTTTCTCAAATTGAACCAAAAAGTCTTAAAGATGCCGAAAATGATGAGTTTTGGACTTTAGGAACTAAATCAATTTGAAAGGAACAAAGTTTGGGAATTAGTCCCTAGTCCCTCTAATATTTCCATTATTGGAACCAAATGGGTTTTAGAAATAAAATTGATGAAAATGGGAATATCATTAAAAATAAAGCTAGACTTGTAGCTCAAGGTTATTGTCAGGAGGAAGCTATAGACTATGAAGAAACTTTTGCACCCGTTGCTAGACTAGAAGCTATTAGAATGTTACTTGCATTTGCTTCTTACAATAATTTTATATTATATCAAATGGATATGAAAAGTGCATTTGGTTACATTATGGAGAAAGTTTATGTAAAACAACCCTTGGATTTGAAAATTTTGATTTTCCACCTCATGTCTATGAGTTGAAAAAGGCTTTTTTATGGCTTAAAACAAGCTCCAAAAGCTTGGTACAGTAGACTTAGTCTGAGTAATTTTCTTATTGAGAATGATTTTAAAATGGGTAAACTCGACACAACTCTCTTTATTAAAATGAAAGAAAAAATATATGTATTAGTGCAAATATATGTGAATTATATTATATTTGGTTCTACTAATCCTTCTTTATGGGAAGAATTTTCTAAATGTATGATGAGTATGATGGGAGAGCTCAGTTTCTTTCTTGGACTTCAAATCAAACAACTGAAAGATGGTATCTTCCTAAATCCAGAGAAATACACCAAGGATTTACTCAAAGGTTCAAGTTCAATGAACGTAAGAGAGTACCTTATCAAGGTATGATTGACAAGGTAAGAGAGACTACTCTCTTGGACTCCAATGAGCACATCTACCAAGCTTGACAAGGATGAAAAAGGTAAATGTGTAGATATAAAATCTTATCGATGTATGATTGGATCTTTACTTTACTTGACTGCTAGTAGACTTGATATTATGTTTAGTGTATGTCTTTATGCTAGGTTTCAATCTTGTCCTAAGGAATCTCATCTATATGCCGTTAAAAGAATATTTAAATATTTGCTTGGAACTATTAATTTAGGATTGTGGTATCCTAGAAATGCTGAGTTTAAATTTGTAGGATATTCTGATGCGGATTTTGTAGAAAGTTTACTTGATCCTAAAAGTACTAGTGGAACTTGTCAATTTCTTGGTAGTTCATTAGTTTCTTGGTTTAGTAAAAAGTAAAATTCGGTTGTCTTATCTACTACAGAAGCAGAATATATTGCGGTTGCTAGTTGTTGTGCTCAAATTCTTTGGATGAAACAAACTCTTCGTGACTTTGGATTAAAATTTGATAGTGTGCCTATCTTTTGTGATAACACCAGTGATATTAATTTAACCAAAAATCCTGTTCATCATTCTAGAACTAAACATATTGACATTAGACATCATTTTATTAGAGAGCATATGCAAAATGGACATATTATTCTTGATTTTATAAACCCTAATAATCAATTAGCAGATATTTTTCCAAGCTGTTAAATGAAGATTTTTTTTTTGCAAAAATAGGCTTGAGCTTGGTATTATTCGGTGTGATATATCTTGAATTTGAGTTTGGTATTACTCGGTGTGATATATCTTGAATTTTATAATCTTTATTATAGGCATGTTCTTAGGAGAGCATGTCATTCTTTTATTGTTCTTTTTTTATGATTACAGAGGGAGAGAAAATTAGTAAAAAATATGCTCTAAGTTTGTTATTTTATAATGAATGAATCGCTTCGTTGTTATTTTATAATTAATGAATTTGTGTTATTTCATAATTTATTGAAACATTAATATAGAGGGAGAATATGGATTTGAGTGAATTTCAAATTTATAATAATATATTAGAATGCTTATCATGATGCATCAATATTATTTATTTAGATATGTGCATTATTTTAAATTTTATGGTTTTATGGATTTCATACTATTTTTCTTGAAATGGTTTGTCATCATAAAAAAGGAAGATGGTTGGTTTTTGGCCCTTAATCTAAAATTAATTAATTTTAATTAATTAATTAATTAATTGATGTTTTGATAATAACAAACCTAACTTCAATTATTAACCATTCTCAGTTTTGTCCACAGTGTAAGGTTGGAAATAACGATTTCAATGTCTTTTTTGGTTCACTTAAATTAGAGATAGAACGAACAAGTTTCAGTCAAAACAAGATACCCGACGTGATGATGTGGCGGCAAAATTGACATCATGGACCAATCAAATTCAAAACAAGATACCTGACTGACGTGATGATGTGGTGACAAAATTGACATCATGGACCAGCAGCAAAATTGACCTCATAGACCAATCGAAGTATGACATTTATATGATAGAGTAACAAATAGTGGAGTTTTCAATTACATTTATAAAAGTTTTCCATTATTTTTGAATTAAAAGAGGAGTATTTGAATTATAAAATCATTTCAATTACATTTATAAAAATTTTCGGTTACTTTTAAATGAAAAAACAATTATAATAATTTCATTTACATTTATGAAAACTAATGTTACTCATAAATAAAAAAAAAAAATTATTTTCAATGGAAAGAAATTAGAATGATTTTATTTATGAAAACTAGTTTTCTAAAATTATTTGAATTACAAAATCATTTCAATTACATAATGATTTGAATTAGATCTATAAAACTTTTCAATTACTTTTAAAATGTTACCCACATTGTTTTCATTAACATTTTTTTTATTATATTATTACATTTCAATATGTTATATATATATATATATGAATTTAAAATGTTTCTAATATTTATTTAAAATAATATATATAGATATATATTTAAATGAAACATGAGGTCTATAATTTTTTACGATAAATTTTAAAATAATTAAATATTATTTTTTTGTGGTCCGTATCAATTCCTATTTTTAACTTGATCGCTATTTCAACTCATCACCTCTTCATATTTTTTAAAAACACAACACACAGAACATTTCACAATACACAAGTTTCATAGTTTCCTCGATCTAAATTTTTTTAAAAGCCTCCATTTTTGCTCTCTCCAAAAGCTTCCAATTCTATTTCTTTTTTATCTTATTCGTGAGAGAGATGTCTATTGTATTGTGAGAAAATTGTAAATCTAATACTTCACAGAGTTGTGGTGTGTTTCTATAAGATTTCAGACAATTGTACCGGTTTGATCCTGAGCTGTGGAAAGGATTGAGTTTGCTCTTGAACTCGTAAAAAGAGCGGTGTATCGGTTTGATCCTGAACCGTTGAAAGGATTGAGTTTGCTCTTGAACTCGTAAAAGGAGCGGTGTAGTGGTTGGGCTCTGATATAAGGAAAGAGTCAGAAAGCTTTATTCAAATTCCCAAGAGGCGCTTGGGGAGTGGAGTAGGTCAAGAGGCGCTTGGGGAGTGGAGTAGGTCAAGTTTGACCGAACCACTATAAAACTATGGTGTTATATTTTCCAACTCTTTTCCTATTTAAATTCTAAATTTTAAGTTTTATTGTTATTAAAAAAAATTAATAATTACATGGTTGAAACCCAATTCACCCCCTCTAGGATTGTCATATCGATCCAACATAAGAAGCATGCCTGCCCTGTGGCNCCCTTTGGCCCCCTACATGCACAGAATTAGGAATGTTATGCGATTTTAAGTATGTTATGTGATGACCTATGATGCCATGGTACGATTGTGTGTGATGCCATGCTACGTCATGATATGTAATGCCATGTGAAGCCATGTTATGAATGTGTGTGATATAAGTCATGATAAGTACTATTCATACATGATGCATGTGTGTACTATGACAGGAGTGAAGGGAAAAACGAAATGATTCTTATTATATTCTATGATTTTAAGCTATGGGGACCTCGTGCATTTATCAATGTCATGTGCATAAGGATATTTCCTCGTCATGTTATGTTAGTACAGACGCGAANTGCATTTATCAATGTCATGTGCATAAGGATATTTCCTCGTTATGTTATGTTAGTACAGACGCGTACCTTCGATATTTTTGTTCATCATCATATCATGTGAGCCTTTCACTCTGTGGTGTCCGGCGACGCATTAGCATGTTTAGATCGATGAAGCCAGATCCAGGGGTACGTATACGAGTCCGCCTGCTAGGTCCATGTGTGCGTGCGTGGGCCGTGTATGTGGAAGTACCACACATCCAACCCTACCTAAACTGGAAGGAACGCAAGCTCATGATACGTTGTTTTAAAAGATAGGTTCCATCATGTATGTGTATGTTTGCATTACCGGACTCCAACAATAAGGTTACTTACAGAGTATTTACTAAAATATTCAAGCTACATGCTACCCTTTTGTTTCATGTAAAGGTAAAGCGTCCATGCACGGATAACGATGAATGCTGGAATGGTCATGGAAGCTGAGATAGGACGGTAGTATGCATTGTTTTCAATTAATAGTTCCATAGGTAGCTTTCCATTTTCATACTAAAAATCTATGTTAATGTTTTATTTTGACGATGTTATTATTTTTATTTACTGTTTTAGATTAAACATATAAGTTCATGGCTTCGTATAAAATGTTTTGTTTAGATTTTCGCATATGTTATTAAAGGCATGCACGTAATGACGTCCGTGATCTAGATAAGAAAATTAGGGGCATTACACTATTACTTG
>NW_019646463.1:148641-150325 GCF_002806865.2 Cucurbita pepo subsp. pepo
GAAAGTTTCCTTAGGAATGATCAAGCTTGATGATTTAGAATAAAATGTCGAAGAAAAGGAGTGTATAAAACAGTAAAATCGTGCTTAAAATCGAAACCCTAATCCGGAACGTTTCAAGCACGTGCTAAAAAACTGAGTAACGGTCGATGTTTCTTTGTAATTTTCTGAGAAAATGATCAAGCTTGACGATTTAGAATGGAATGACGAAAAAAAAAAAAAAAAAAAAAAGGAGTGTATAAAACAGTAAAAAAAAATGTTTAAAATCGAAACCCTATTTTTCGACATTCTATTATAAATCATCAAGGTTGATCATTCACCAAGAAAATTTTGAAAAACATCAACCGTTACTCAATATTTTTAGCACGTGCTTCAAAAGTCCCGAATTAAGTTTTTCGAAATTCTCTTGGGGAATTTTCAACCTTGATGATTTAGAATAGAATGTCGAAGAAAAGGAGTGTATAAAACAGCAAAAAAGTGTTTAAAACCGAAACCCCAAGTTTATTACCATTTCCGACATTTTCGACCCTTCTAAAGTTGTTTTTGACCTTATTGAGGGCATTTTAAGTCTGTAAGACTTCTATTTGCTCAAATTTTGATATATTTTTTTTTTTTTAGCTAAAACTAGGAGTAATCAATATGTTTAGCTAAACTAAGTTTAATAATATGTCCTAAGAACACCTATAAAATAGTTAGGAAATCGGGGCTAAACAAGGAAGTGACTCTACCTTTGTTGGTTGGAAGGATTGTATGATGAAGATGTTGGCTTTTTCGCCCTTAATCTAAAATTAATTAATTTTAATTAATTAATTAATTGATGTTTTGATGATAACAAATCTACCTTCAATTATTAACCATTCTTAGTATTTTGTCCATGTTGGGAATAACGATTTCAACCGTCTTTTTTTTCGTAACCCAAAAAAATTAAATAATTAAAATAATAATTTTTCCTAAACTACTCCCTACTAACCCCTCCCTCTCTCAACTATCTCTCCTCAACCAATTCATCCGTCAAAAACCCAAATCAGAATACTGGATGCATCTGAGGTTCCTACAATGAAAAAAAAAAATACCAACAACCTGATTTGCAAGGAGAGATGGATATTTAATTATTGAAGATAGATCATGCTTTGTTATTAACGTAAGTCATATTTCAGATCTCTTTTTCATTTATCCCAATGATTTCTTTTTCCTTTATCTAATGGATCAGAATCAGATCTCTTGTTCCCTGCCCATTTATTTAGATTTTGGTTATCAGGTTATAGAAAATTAACCATGACTGAGGCTAATATCTGTCCATAAAAAAAATCCAGAACAGAGGGAAAAAATGGAAGATAAGAAGTAAATACAAGACAGAGAGAAAGAAAAGATTTTGTTTTGGTTATCAGGTTATAGAAAATTAATCATAATTGAGGCTAATATATGTTTATAAAAAAATACAGAAATAGAGGAAAAAAGAGAGGGAAGATAAGAAGTAAATAGTGGATAGGGGGAAAGAAAAGATTTTTTTTAAAAAAAAAAATTTAACAAGGATTTGGTAAGAAAAATTTATCTATGATATCTACGAATTTAAATGATAACAAAATTAAAGGAAAAAAGAGAGAAAAACAAGATAAAAGAAAGATTTGGAAGGAAGAATTAATGATAACATAAGAAAGAAAAAATAATAAAAACAAGATAAAAGAAA
>NW_019646463.1:154540-162763 GCF_002806865.2 Cucurbita pepo subsp. pepo
TTTTTTTTTTTTTTGTTGCAAATGTTTTATTTTGAACAACAAAGAAAAGTTGGGAAAATTTGATTCTAAGACGGATATTGGTATTTTTATTGGTTATTCATCTACTAGTAAAGATTATAGAGTTTTCAATAAGAGAACTATAGTTATAGAAGAATCTATGCACGTGGTATTTGATGAATCTTATAATGATATTTCTAATGAGTTGATTTGTAGTGATGATTTAGAAAGAAATTTTGGAGATTTGTCTGCAATGACAAAGGAAGAGAAATTCTTTCAAGTAAAGAAGTGAACTTAAATGAAAAGAAGAAGAAAGTTTTTGTCAATGACAAAGGGAGAGAAACTCTCTCAAGTAAAGAAGAAGTGAGCTTAAATGAAAAGAAGGAAGAAAGTTCTTCATCAGTGCCACCAAAAGTATAGAGGTATGCCTCATCTCATCTCAAGGACTTGATTATTAGTGATCTCGAACAAGGTGTGAAAACTCGTTTCTTTATTAATTTATTTAATAATCTTGCTTTTGTTTCTCAAATTGAACCAAAAAGTCTTAAAGATGCCGAAAATGATGAGTTTTGGACTTTAGGAACTAAATCAATTTGAAAGGAACAAAGTTTGGGAATTAGTCCCTAGTCCCTCTAATATTTCCATTATTGGAACCAAATGGGTTTTAGAAATAAAATTGATGAAAATGGGAATATCATTAAAAATAAAGCTAGACTTGTAGCTCAAGGTTATTGTCAGGAGGAAGCTATAGACTATGAAGAAACTTTTGCACCCGTTGCTAGACTAGAAGCTATTAGAATGTTACTTGCATTTGCTTCTTACAATAATTTTATATTATATCAAATGGATATGAAAAGTGCATTTGGTTACATTATGGAGAAAGTTTATGTAAAACAACCCTTGGATTTGAAAATTTTGATTTTCCACCTCATGTCTATGAGTTGAAAAAGGCTTTTTTATGGCTTAAAACAAGCTCCAAAAGCTTGGTACAGTAGACTTAGTCTGAGTAATTTTCTTATTGAGAATGATTTTAAAATGGGTAAACTCGACACAACTCTCTTTATTAAAATGAAAGAAAAAATATATGTATTAGTGCAAATATATGTGAATTATATTATATTTGGTTCTACTAATCCTTCTTTATGGGAAGAATTTTCTAAATGTATGATGAGTATGATGGGAGAGCTCAGTTTCTTTCTTGGACTTCAAATCAAACAACTGAAAGATGGTATCTTCCTAAATCCAGAGAAATACACCAAGGATTTACTCAAAGGTTCAAGTTCAATGAACGTAAGAGAGTACCTTATCAAGGTATGATTGACAAGGTAAGAGAGACTACTCTCTTGGACTCCAATGAGCACATCTACCAAGCTTGACAAGGATGAAAAAGGTAAATGTGTAGATATAAAATCTTATCGATGTATGATTGGATCTTTACTTTACTTGACTGCTAGTAGACTTGATATTATGTTTAGTGTATGTCTTTATGCTAGGTTTCAATCTTGTCCTAAGGAATCTCATCTATATGCCGTTAAAAGAATATTTAAATATTTGCTTGGAACTATTAATTTAGGATTGTGGTATCCTAGAAATGCTGAGTTTAAATTTGTAGGATATTCTGATGCGGATTTTGTAGAAAGTTTACTTGATCCTAAAAGTACTAGTGGAACTTGTCAATTTCTTGGTAGTTCATTAGTTTCTTGGTTTAGTAAAAAGTAAAATTCGGTTGTCTTATCTACTACAGAAGCAGAATATATTGCGGTTGCTAGTTGTTGTGCTCAAATTCTTTGGATGAAACAAACTCTTCGTGACTTTGGATTAAAATTTGATAGTGTGCCTATCTTTTGTGATAACACCAGTGATATTAATTTAACCAAAAATCCTGTTCATCATTCTAGAACTAAACATATTGACATTAGACATCATTTTATTAGAGAGCATATGCAAAATGGACATATTATTCTTGATTTTATAAACCCTAATAATCAATTAGCAGATATTTTTCCAAGCTGTTAAATGAAGATTTTTTTTTTGCAAAAATAGGCTTGAGCTTGGTATTATTCGGTGTGATATATCTTGAATTTGAGTTTGGTATTACTCGGTGTGATATATCTTGAATTTTATAATCTTTATTATAGGCATGTTCTTAGGAGAGCATGTCATTCTTTTATTGTTCTTTTTTTATGATTACAGAGGGAGAGAAAATTAGTAAAAAATATGCTCTAAGTTTGTTATTTTATAATGAATGAATCGCTTCGTTGTTATTTTATAATTAATGAATTTGTGTTATTTCATAATTTATTGAAACATTAATATAGAGGGAGAATATGGATTTGAGTGAATTTCAAATTTATAATAATATATTAGAATGCTTATCATGATGCATCAATATTATTTATTTAGATATGTGCATTATTTTAAATTTTATGGTTTTATGGATTTCATACTATTTTTCTTGAAATGGTTTGTCATCATAAAAAAGGAAGATGGTTGGTTTTTGGCCCTTAATCTAAAATTAATTAATTTTAATTAATTAATTAATTAATTGATGTTTTGATAATAACAAACCTAACTTCAATTATTAACCATTCTCAGTTTTGTCCACAGTGTAAGGTTGGAAATAACGATTTCAATGTCTTTTTTGGTTCACTTAAATTAGAGATAGAACGAACAAGTTTCAGTCAAAACAAGATACCCGACGTGATGATGTGGCGGCAAAATTGACATCATGGACCAATCAAATTCAAAACAAGATACCTGACTGACGTGATGATGTGGTGACAAAATTGACATCATGGACCAGCAGCAAAATTGACCTCATAGACCAATCGAAGTATGACATTTATATGATAGAGTAACAAATAGTGGAGTTTTCAATTACATTTATAAAAGTTTTCCATTATTTTTGAATTAAAAGAGGAGTATTTGAATTATAAAATCATTTCAATTACATTTATAAAAATTTTCGGTTACTTTTAAATGAAAAAACAATTATAATAATTTCATTTACATTTATGAAAACTAATGTTACTCATAAATAAAAAAAAAAAATTATTTTCAATGGAAAGAAATTAGAATGATTTTATTTATGAAAACTAGTTTTCTAAAATTATTTGAATTACAAAATCATTTCAATTACATAATGATTTGAATTAGATCTATAAAACTTTTCAATTACTTTTAAAATGTTACCCACATTGTTTTCATTAACATTTTTTTTATTATATTATTACATTTCAATATGTTATATATATATATATATGAATTTAAAATGTTTCTAATATTTATTTAAAATAATATATATAGATATATATTTAAATGAAACATGAGGTCTATAATTTTTTACGATAAATTTTAAAATAATTAAATATTATTTTTTTGTGGTCCGTATCAATTCCTATTTTTAACTTGATCGCTATTTCAACTCATCACCTCTTCATATTTTTTAAAAACACAACACACAGAACATTTCACAATACACAAGTTTCATAGTTTCCTCGATCTAAATTTTTTTAAAAGCCTCCATTTTTGCTCTCTCCAAAAGCTTCCAATTCTATTTCTTTTTTATCTTATTCGTGAGAGAGATGTCTATTGTATTGTGAGAAAATTGTAAATCTAATACTTCACAGAGTTGTGGTGTGTTTCTATAAGATTTCAGACAATTGTACCGGTTTGATCCTGAGCTGTGGAAAGGATTGAGTTTGCTCTTGAACTCGTAAAAAGAGCGGTGTATCGGTTTGATCCTGAACCGTTGAAAGGATTGAGTTTGCTCTTGAACTCGTAAAAGGAGCGGTGTAGTGGTTGGGCTCTGATATAAGGAAAGAGTCAGAAAGCTTTATTCAAATTCCCAAGAGGCGCTTGGGGAGTGGAGTAGGTCAAGAGGCGCTTGGGGAGTGGAGTAGGTCAAGTTTGACCGAACCACTATAAAACTATGGTGTTATATTTTCCAACTCTTTTCCTATTTAAATTCTAAATTTTAAGTTTTATTGTTATTAAAAAAAATTAATAATTACATGGTTGAAACCCAATTCACCCCCTCTAGGATTGTCATATCGATCCAACATAAGAAGCATGCCTGCCCTGTGGCCCCTACATGCACAGAATTAGGAATGTTATGCGATTTTAAGTATGTTACGTGATGACCTATGATGCCATGGTATGAATGTGTGTGATGCCATGCTACGTCATGATATGTAATGCCATGTGAAGCCATGTTATGAATGTGTGTGATATAAGTCATGATAAGTACTATTCATACATGATGCATGTGTGTACTATGACAGGAGTGAAGGGAAAAACGAAATGATTCTTATTATATTCTATGATTTTAAGCTATGGGGACCTCGTGCATTTATCAATGTCATGTGCATAAGGATATTTCCTCGTCATGTTATGTTAGTACAGACGCGAACCTTCGATATTTTTTTTCATCATCATATCATGTGAGCCTTTCACTCTGTGGTGTCCGGCGACGCATTAGCATGTTTAGATCGATGAAGCCAGATCCAGGGGTACGTATACGAGTCCGCCTGCTAGGTCCATGTGTGCGTGCGTGGGCCGTGTATGTGGAAGTACCACACATCCAACCCTACCTAAACTGGAAGGAACGCAAGCTCATGATACGTTGTTTTAAAAGATAGGTTCCATCATGTATGTGTATGTTTGCATTACCGGACTCCAACAATGAGGTTACTTACAGAGTATTTACTAAAATACTCAAGCTACATGCTACCCTTATGTTTCATGTAAAGGTAAAGCGTCCATGCACGGATAACGATGAATGCTGGAATGGTCATGGAAGCTGAGATAGGACGGTAGTATGCATTGTTTTCAATTAATAGTTCCATAGGTAGCTTTCCATTTTCATACTAAAAATCTATGTTAATGTTTTATTTTGACGATGTTATTATTTTTATTTACTGTTTTAGATTAAACATATAAGTTCATGGCTTCGTATAAAATGTTTTGTTTAGATTTTCGCATATGTTATTAAAGGCATGCACGTAATGACGTCCGTGATCTAGATAAGAAAATTAGGGGCATTACACTATTACTTGNTTTGATGAGTAATTAATTTACTCCTAACTTGCAAACTTATCATTAACAAATTTTATGATTTTTTTGAAATATTTTAAGTTTTATTCACAATGGGTTATTTTTAGGTTTTTGGTCGGGATAGGGTCCTCCCTCCAACCATTACCTTGGCTCCTAGTCTCATCTACTAGGACCTCTCTATTGATATTAAGGTGTTCTAGCAACCTTAAGTTTTATTTATTGGCTCTATTTATGTTTACTACAAATTTTAGACTCGTATGCAAGGCTCACTCTCGGTCAAATATGGTTTGTCTGCTAAACTCTCTGGTCAGAAATATTCATTGTTCCCAACTTGGCACACATCGCATTGGTCACGGGTTTTGCAGGGATTAGTAGACTAAGAATACTCATTCACATCTCCACATCGTAAATAGTTCATAAGCATAAACTAGAGTCATACATCATACTTACTAATCACGATTCTCAAATATGCTCACATTTTATGCATGGATTCATGATTATTATTATTATTATTATTTAACTCATGCCATTTACATACATTCAACGCCTTTATCTCTTAATTCCATGGTAACATGCTTGTTTAGGAGCTTCGATATACTACTTACATGAATCGTCAATTCCTTTGCTTTCATAATGGTTCATAATATGGTAATTTCGTCACAAATTCTCTTAATTTGACCTATATCTAATGATTTTCAAAGTTAGTATAAGCTAATATTGATAAAACAGGTCAAAAGGAGTTGAACATAACGAGCGGAAACTTGAAATAAGCCTCCACCACCCACATGCGTACTACACTCGTTGACCCACATGTCCCACTCCTTGGTTACTCGCACCTCCATGTGCGCGTGAAGCCTATGCACTGATGCGTCGTTCAACCGCGAAATAGCCTGAAATTCCAATTTTTTTTTTCATCATTTAATTCCATACCCCTTACATGATATCCACTGACTTCATAATTCACGGTGGGTTATCATCCCAGAAAGGAAAATAATATCTTTGAGGATAACACCATTGGGCTCAATTTTGCTTCTTTTCTTGTTTCCGTTAGAAAAGAAACTTTAAGGGAATTCATTGAAAAAAGGAACAAGAACAGCTTAAGGAGGTAGAGGGAACCCTGTCCAAACACTACATGGTGGCACAAATCGAAGATGGAGACCTATTTTCTGCAAGAGACCGCATAAAGATCAAAAAAACACAGCTGAAGGGGAGCTTGATCAAACCAAGTGTACTCCGCATAATGCATCACAAGCAACCCTACAACTCCATTCATCCGGAATAATTGAGAGAACCATAGATAAAATTCTATACATTTATATGTCCCAAATGATAATTGATAGTGAATGAATGTGATTCTAGAGCGGATTCTAAAAAATAGATTACAAATTCTCTAGAGCTGATTATGAAAGCATACAGCAAGTGCCAATAGAATGTATCGATCACGTAACAAGACATGTGAAGAATTGAGAGAAAATTAGATCAAGGGTTTGTCCATTACGATTGGAAATGGACAAGCCCGACTAAGCAATTTGGGCATGGACGGGCCTCGACGGACCAATATTGCTGAAAAATGGCTAAAGAAATTTTTTTCCATCACATTGTTTGAATATATTTTTGATACATGCTAATAACAATAAAATCAAAAATGTTTATTCTCATCATATATTTTTCCGCATAAAAAGAGGAAAACTTGTGAGATAGGAATAAAAGTAAGAAAAGTATGGAGTAATAGTTTGAAAACTAATATTTTTTTTTTTAAAGAATTTTTTTGATAAAGTCTTTGGTATAATTTTTTTTTTTTTTTTGGTTCATTTGTTGAAGATTGTNTTTTTTTTTTTTTTTTGGTTCATTTGTTGAAGATTGTGGTATGTACATTTATCTAGTATAGAAATTTAATAAAGGAATTACGCTCCAACGAGACCAATCCTCCATCATTTAAGGTAAAACACTAATTATAGGGCTTGCCTTTAAACCACATACTTATTTTTTAACAAATTTAGGTAGTTTGAATTGGTTATTTTTGTGTTTGTATATAAGGAGAGTTTGAGTTGGTGAATGCATTCAAATCAATTCTTATTTCTAACAAGTTTGGAAAGTTGAACCAAAAGAAAATAAGGCAAAAGTAGAAGAGACAAGTGAACTAGAAAGGATGGGATTGATATCAAAGTTTATGGCATTAATACCACTACTGCTATTGTTGGTGTCTAATGCTACCGCTGATGCTACTAGCGGTGTTTTTGATATTACAAAATTTGGTGCCAAACCTAATTCTGATGTTACTCAAGTACGTTTGCTTTTGTTTAAGTTGATAAACCTTTGTTTTAGTTGATAAACCAAAATTTCATNTTGTTTAAGTTGATAAACTAAAATTTCATTTTGTATAAAATATTTCTCTCAAATGAAATGGTTGAATTCACAGGCTTTAGCAGATGCATGGAAGGAAGCATGTGCGTCGGCTACTCCAAGTAAAGTATTAGTTCCAAAAGGAACTTATCAATTAGGAGAATCCAGGCTCAAAGGTCCATGTAAAAGTGGTAACTATGATTACACTTTAGAGTTTTTAATAGTGAAAGTTCACTCTATTACTGTCGATGCTAGATTCGAGTTATTGTGAGGAGGCCGAGAGGGTTCACGTTATAACCTACTGGCCTTAGGAAGACAAAGGGGTGACTTCGCAAAGTGCGTGACGTCCAACCCATAGAAATGTATATCAGACCTTCTAAGGTCTAGTAAGAGATGGTATACCTATGGCTCAGCCTCCCACAACCATGATTCTAGATGTCAAGCATGCCTCCATGGAGACTACGTAGTAGGCCTAGACAGTATAGGGCAGTCTTGGTGCACAAACCGCATAATAGACCTAAACAATATCGTTCTTACAAGTAAGGGCGACCACTATAGGAATTAAGCACCCCTCAAGCAAACCATTTTCACGGGTGAGTTTGGTTAAGTTGGAAGTCGAGAAATAAGATTCACCAACAGAGAGAGTGAAGCTGTGGAGGCCCTGGCTTCCAGGTTGGTTGGAGTCTTCATGATATAAGTTCAGGTTCATGGACTTCCATAAGTGAGATGTGCGCTTTATGCCACTAATGAGTCATGGGGTGTAGGATATTCCTACTAAAGGATCACCTAATGGATGACAAGTCGCTTTGGACCTTGGTGGAGAGGACC
>NW_019646463.1:170824-171266 GCF_002806865.2 Cucurbita pepo subsp. pepo
TGTGATGCCATGCTACGTCATGATATGTAATGCCATGTGAAGCCATGTTATGAATGTGTGTGATATAAGTCATGATAAGTACTATTCATACATGATTCATGTGTGTACCATGACATGAATGAAGGGAAAAACGAAATGATTCTTATTATATGCTATGATTTTAAGCTATGGGGACCTCGTGCATTTATCAATGTCATGTGCATAAAGATATTTCCTCGTTATGTTATGTTAGTACAGATGCGTACCTTCGATATTTTTGTTCATCATCATATCATGTGAGCCTTTCACTTTGTGGTGTCTGGCGACGCATTAGCATGTTTAGCTCGATGAAGCCAGACCCAGGGGTACGTATACGAGTCCGCCTGCTAGGTCCATGTGTGCGTGCGTGGNTTGTGGTGTCTGGCGACGCATTAGCATGTTTAGCTCGATGAAGCCAGACCCA
>NW_019646464.1:0-282 GCF_002806865.2 Cucurbita pepo subsp. pepo
GACTCGGCTTTTTTAGCACAGACTTAAAACTTTCCAAATTACGGTGTCCGAATTAGGGTTGGATTTGAGGCACTCCGTTTTTTCGATCGAAATTCTATTCTAGATCATCAAGACTAACCATTCCCCACGAAAGTTTCGAGAAACGTCTTCCGTGACGCCGTTCTTTTGGCACGGACTTCAAACGTCCCAGATTAGGGTTTCTGAATTAGGGTTCGATTTGAAGCACCCCGTTTCTTCGAAATTCTATTCTAGATCTTCAAGACTAATCATTCCCCACAAGAG
>NW_019646464.1:5520-5945 GCF_002806865.2 Cucurbita pepo subsp. pepo
CTTCAAACGTCCCATATTAGAGTTTCCGAATTAGGGTTTGATTTGAAGCACTATTTCAATGTTCTAGTAATTCCCGACAAAAGTTTCAAAAAACGATGACCTTGACTCTATTTTTTTAGCACGTACTTCAAACGACCCAAATAAGGGTTTCCGAATTAAGCGTCGATTTGAAGCAATCTATTACTGTTTTACGCACTCCGTTTCTTCGAAATTCTATTCCAAATCATCGAGCCTAATCTAATCGTTCCCCACAAAACTTTTAAAAAACGTCGACCGCGACTCGCTTTTTTTAGCATGGACTTCAAACTTCCCACGTTAGGGTGTCCGAATTAGGGTTTTTATTTTAAGCACTCCGTTGTTTCGATCGAAATTCTATTCTAAGTCATCAAGACTAACCATTCCCCACGAAAGTTTCGAGAAACGTC
>NW_019646464.1:13523-13814 GCF_002806865.2 Cucurbita pepo subsp. pepo
AAAAACGTCGACCTTGACTCTATTTTTTTAGCACGTACTTCAAACGACCCAAATAAGGGTTTCCGAATTAAGGGTCGATTTGAAGCAATCTATTACTGTTTTATGCACTCCGTTTATTCGAAATTCTATTCTAAATCATCGAGCCTAATCTCATCTTTCCCCACAAAAGTTTCGAAAAACGTCGACCCCGACTCTATTTTTTTAGCACGGGCTTCAAACGACCCAAATAAGGGTTTCCGAATTAAGGGTCGATTTGAAGCAATCTATTACTGTTTTATGCACTCCGTTTCT
>NW_019646464.1:19877-20592 GCF_002806865.2 Cucurbita pepo subsp. pepo
CCCACAAAACTTTTAAAAAACGTCGACCGTGACTCGGCTTTTTTAGCACTGACTTAAAACTTCCCAGGTTAGGGTGTCCGAATTTGGGTTTAGATTTTAAGCACTCCGTATTTTCGATCGAAATTCTATTCTAAGTCATCAAGACTAACCATTCCCCACGAAAGTTTCGAGAAACGTCGATCGTGACGTCGTTCTTTTAGATCGAAATTCTATTCTAAGTCATCAAGACTAATCATCCACCACAAGAGTTTCAAGAAACGTCGACCGTGACACGGTTTTTGAAGCACGTACTTCAAACGTCCCATATTAGAGTTTCCGAATTAGGGTTTTATTTGAAGCACTATTTCACTGTTTTAGTCATTCCCCACAAAAGTTTCAAAAAACGTCGACCTTGACTCTATTTTTTTAGCTCGTACTTCAAACGACCCAAATAAGGGTTTCCGAATTAAGGGTCGATTTGAAGCTATCTATTACTTTTTTATGCACTCCGTTTCTTCGAATTCTATTCCAAATCATCGAGCCTTATCTAATCGTTCCCCACAAAACTTTTAAAAAACGTCGACCGCGACTCGGCTTTTTTAGAACGGACTTCAAACTTCCCAGGTTAGGGTGTCCGAATTAGGGTTTAGATTTAAAGCACTCCGTTTTTTTTATCGAAATTCTATTCTAAGTCATCAAGACTAACCATTCCCCACGAAAGTTTCGAGAAACGTCG
>NW_019646464.1:27809-28359 GCF_002806865.2 Cucurbita pepo subsp. pepo
AGAGTTTCCGAATTAGGGTTTGATTTGAAGCACTATTTCACTGTTCTAGTCATTCCCCACAAAAGTTTCAAAAAACGTCGACCTTGTCTCTATTTTTTTAGCTCGTACTTCAAACGACCCAAATAAGAGTTTCTGNTACTTCAAACGACCCAAATAAGGGTTTCCGAATTAAGGGTCGATTTGAAGCAATCTATTACTGTTTTATGCACTCCGTTCTTCGAAATTCTATTCCAAATCATCGAGCCTAATCTAATCTTCCCCACAAAACTTTTAAAAAACGTCGACCGCGACTCGGCTTTTTTAGTACGGACTTCAGACTTCCCAGATTAGGGTGTCCGAATTAGTGTTAGATTTTAAGCACTCCGTTTTTTCGATCGAAATTCTATTCGAGATCTTCAAGACTAATCATTCCCCACGAAAGTTTCGAGAAACGTCGACCGTGACGCACTTTTCGCAGCACGTACTTCAAACGTCCCTTATTAGAGTTTTCGAATTAGGGTTTGATTTGAAGCACTATTTCACTGTTCTAGTCATTCCCCACAAAAGTTTC
>NW_019646464.1:35858-36181 GCF_002806865.2 Cucurbita pepo subsp. pepo
TCACTGTTCTAGTCATTCTTTACAAAAGTTTCAAAAAACGTCGACCTTGACTCTATTTATTTAGAACGTACTTCAAACGACCCAAATAAGGTTTCCGAATTAAGGGTCGATTTGAAGCAATCTATTACTGTTTTATGCACTCCGTTTCTTCGAAATTCTATTCTAAATCATCGAGCCTAATCTAATCGTTCCCCACAAAACTTTTAAAAAACGTCGACAGCGACTCGGCTTTCTTAGCACGGACTTCAAACTTCCCAGGATAGGGTGTCCGAATTAGGGTTAGATTTTAAGCACTCCGTTTTTTCGATCGAAATTCTATTCTA
>NW_019646464.1:43702-44216 GCF_002806865.2 Cucurbita pepo subsp. pepo
TAGATCTTCAAGACTAATCATTCCCCACAAGAGTTTCGAAAATGTCGACCGTGACTCGATTTTCGAAACACGTACTTCTAACTTCCCAGATTAGAGTTTCCGAATTAGGGTTTGATTTGAAGCACTATTTCACTGTTCTAGTCATTCCCCACAAAAGTTTCGAGAAACGTCGACCTTGACTCTATTTTTTTAGCACGTACTTGAAACGACCCAAATAAGGGTTTCCGAATTATGGGTCGATTTGAAGCAATCTATTACTGTTTTATGCACTCCGTTTCTTCGAAACTCTATNCGTGACTCAGTTTTCGAAGCACGTACTTCAAACGCCCCATATTAGAGTTTCCGAATTAGGGTTTGATTTGAAGCACTATTTCACTGTTCTAGTCATTCCCCACAAAAGTTTCGAAAAACGTCGACCTTGACTCTATTTTTTTAGCACGGACTTCAATTGACCCAAATAAGGGTTTCCGAATTATGGGTCGATTTGAAGCAATCTATTACTGTTTTATGCACT
>NW_019646464.1:46388-46948 GCF_002806865.2 Cucurbita pepo subsp. pepo
GACGTTTCTCGAAACTTTCGTGGGGAATGGTTAGTCTTGATGATTTAGAATAGAATTTCGATCGAAAAAACGGAGTGCTTCAAATCTAACCCTAAAATTCGGACAACCTAATCTGGGAAGTTTGAAGTCCGTGCTAAAAAAGTCGAATCGCGGTCGACGTTTTTGAAAAGTTTTGTGGGGAACGATTAGATTAGGCTCGATGATTTAAAATAGAATTTTTGAAGAAACGGAGTGCATAAAACAGTAATAGATTGCTNAATGATATGAACCAAGAGACATCAATCATCAAAAGTATTTCAATTCATGTCACAATGAAGAAGAATGAAGTTTCATGTGATAAATTTTGGGTGGATTACAATTTAGAGTTATTGTATTTCATTAATGTAGTTTAAGAGTTTTTATTCTAAATCATCGAGCCAAATCTAATCGTTCCCAGCAAAACTTTTAAAAAACGCCGACCGCGACTCGGCTTTTTTAGCACGGACTTCAAACTTCCCAGATTAGGGTGTCCGAATTTTAGGGTTAGATTTGAAGCACTCCGTTTTTTCGATCGAAATTCT
>NW_019646464.1:46957-47056 GCF_002806865.2 Cucurbita pepo subsp. pepo
GAATTCGGGTTAGATTTTAAGCACTCCGTTTTTCCGATCGAAATTCTATTCTAAATCATCAAGACTAACCATTCCCCACGAAAGTTTCGAGAAACGTCG
>NW_019646464.1:52915-69410 GCF_002806865.2 Cucurbita pepo subsp. pepo
CATGGGAACGGGTTGGGTCGCGCCCCCCATAGAGGGACTAGATGGGCGTAGGGGTACTCAGCACACCCCTAGGCCAGGTACCATGTAGTCCCAGATAGCCATGTAGAGGTAGCACCTCATAGAGAGATACCGACCATATTAGCTTGGCATAAAGAACCCCTAGACGTTTAATGAGAGAACGAAAAATTAGTGAAACCCAAGGGGCAAGCCCCAAGGGACCTAGATTAAAGCCAGTCGTCTTAGAACCAAAATAGGAAACCGTGGCAACCTGTTAAATTAAGATGCAAAGAGAGCCTACAAGTAGGTGCCTTACTAAGTATAATTTTTATACTCATCCTTGCTATGTTTTCCTTTTTTTTTCAGGAGCACGAGGCGTCGGTCAAGAGTGGGTGTGATCTGAAGGGAAGTGTCACAGAGGAATAGGTTGTCCCGGGGCGTCAGTCCAGTCTTAGTCTTTATTTTTGTATTCGCATTCTTTTGAAATTTATTTTCCAAACGGTCTTGTGTTCTGTGTTTATCGTTCGAAAAACTTTATTGATTTTTGTTACTTCGTATTTATATCTCTTGTGCATTTGTGTCGTGTCGTTAGTCACTGTCCGTAGTAAAATATTGGGCTGTGACAAAAAGTTTCGAGAAATGTCGACCGTGACTCGATTTTTTAAGCACGTACAACAAACGTCCCAGATTAGGGTTTCCGAATTAGTGTTCGATTTTGTAGCACTTTTTTACTTTATAATCATTCCCCACAAAAATTTCAAACACGTTGACCGCGACTCGGTTTGCTTAGGACAGACTTCAAACGTCCCAGATTAGGGTTTCAGAAGTAGGGTTCGATTTGAAGCACTCCGTTTCTTTGAAATTCTATTCTAAATCATCCAGACTCATCATTCCACACAAATGTTTTGAGAACGTCGATCGTGACTCGGTTCTTTTAGCACGGACTTAAAACATACCAGATTAGGGTTTCTGAATTAGGGTTCGATTTGAAGCACTCCGTTTCTTCGATCGAAATTCTATTCTAAATCATCGAGACTAATCATTCCCCACAAAAGTTTCGAGAAACGTCGACCATGACTCAGTTTTTTCAGGACGTACTTCAAACGTTCCAGATTATGGTTTCCGAATTAGGGTTCGATTTTGTATCACTCTTTTACTTTATAATCATTCCCCACAAAAATTTAAAACACGTTGACCGCGACTCGGTTTGCTTAGCACGGACTTCAAACGTCCCAGATTAGGGTTTCCGAATTAGGGTTAGATTTGAAGCACTCCGTTTTTTCGATCGAAATTCTATTCTAGATCATCAAGACTAACCATTCCCCACGAAAGTTTCGAGAAACGTCTTCCGTGACGCCGTTCTTTTGGCACGGACTTCAAACGTCCCAGATTAGGGATTCTGAATTAGGGTTCGATTTGAAGCACTCCGTTTCTTCGATCGAAATTCTATTCTAAATCATCGAGACTAATCATTCCCCACAAAAGTTTCGAGAAACGTCGACCATGACTCAGTTTTTTCAGGACGTACTTCAAACGTTCCAGATTATGGTTTCCGAATTAGGGTTCGATTTTGTATCACTCTTTTACTTTATAATCATTCCCCACAAAAATTTAAAACAGGTTGACCGCGACTTGGTTTGCTTAGCACGGACTTTAAACGTCACAAATTAGGGTTTCCGAATTAGGGTTCGATTTCAAGCACACTGTTTCTTCGAAATTCTATTCTAAATAATCAAGACTAATCATTCCCCACAAAAATTTCAAGAAACGTCGACCGTGACTCGGTTCTTTTAGCACGGATTTCAAATGTCCCAGATTAGGGTTTCTGAATTAGGGTTCGATATCAAGCACTCCGTTTCTTTGACCGAAATTCAATTCTAAATCAACGAGACTAATCATTCCCCACAAAAGTTTCGATTAACGCCGACCGTGACTCGGTTGTTTTAGCACGTACATCAAACGTCGCAAATTAGGGTTTCCAAATTAGGGTTCGATTTTGTAGCACTTTTTTACTTTATAATCATTCCCCACAAAAATTTAAAACACGTTGACCGTGACTCGGTTCTTTTAGCACGTATTTCAAACGTCCCAGATTAGGGTTTCCGAATTAGAGATCGATTTGAAGCACTCTGTTTCTTCGAAATTCTATTCTAAATAATCAAGACTAATCATTCCCCACAAAAGTTTCGAGAAACGTCGACCGTGACCCGGTTCTTTTACCACGGACTTCAAATATCCCAGACTAGGGTTTTCGAATAAGGATTCGATTTGAAGCACTCCGTTTCTTCGATCGAAATTCTATTCTAAATCATCAAGACTAATCATTCCCCACAAAAGTTTCGATTAACGCCGACCGTGACTCGGTTTTTTTAGCACGTACTTCAAACGTCCCAGATTAGGGTTTCCGAATTAGGGTTCGATTTGAAGCACCCCGTTTCTTCGAAATTCTATTCTAGATCTTCAAGACTAATCATTCCCCACAAGAGTTTCGAGAAACGTCGACCGTGACTCGGTTTTCGAAGCACGTACTTCAAACGTCCCAGATTAGGGATTCCGAATTAGGGTTCGATTTGAAGCACCCCGTTTCTTCGAAATTCTATTCTAGATCTTCAAGACTAATCATTCCCCACAAGAGTTTCGAGAAACGTCGACCGTGACTCGGTTTTCGAAGCACGTACTTCAAACGTCCCAGATTAGGGATTCCGAATTAGGGTTCGATTTGAAGCACCCCGTTTCTTCGAAATTCTATTCTAGATCTTCAAGACTAATCATTCCCCACAAGAGTTTCGAGAAACGTCGACCGTGACTCGGTTTTCGAAGCACGTACTTCAAACGTCCCAGATTAGGGATTCCGAATTAGGGTTCGATTTGAAGCACCCCGTTTCTTCGAAATTCTATTCTAGATCTTCAAGACTAATCATTCCCCACAAGAGTTTCGAGAAACGTCGACCGTGACTCGGTTTTCGAAGCACGTACTTCAAACGTCCCAGATTAGGGATTCCGAATTAGGGTTCGATTTGAAGCACCCCGTTTCTTCGAAATTCTATTCTAGATCTTCAAGACTAATCATTCCCCACAAGAGTTTCGAGAAACGTCGACCGTGACTCGGTTTTCGAAGCACGTACTTCAAACGTCCCAGATTAGGGATTCCGAATTAGGGTTCGATTTGAAGCACCCCGTTTCTTCGAAATTCTATTCTAGATCTTCAAGACTAATCATTCCCCACAAGAGTTTCGAGAAACGTCGACCGTGACTCGGTTTTCGAAGCACGTACTTCAAACGTCCCAGATTAGGGATTCCGAATTAGGGTTCGATTTGAAGCACCCCGTTTCTTCGAAATTCTATTCTAGATCTTCAAGACTAATCATTCCCCACAAGAGTTTCGAGAAACGTCGACCGTGACTCGGTTTTCGAAGCACGTACTTCAAACGTCCCAGATTAGGGATTCCGAATTAGGGTTCGATTTGAAGCACCCCGTTTCTTCGAAATTCTATTCTAGATCTTCAAGACTAATCATTCCCCACAAGAGTTTCGAGAAACGTCGACCGTGACTCGGTTTTCGAAGCACGTACTTCAAACGTCCCAGATTAGGGATTCCGAATTAGGGTTCGATTTGAAGCACCCCGTTTCTTCGAAATTCTATTCTAGATCTTCAAGACTAATCATTCCCCACAAGAGTTTCGAGAAACGTCGACCGTGACTCGGTTTTCGAAGCACGTACTTCAAACGTCCCAGATTAGGGATTCCGAATTAGGGTTCGATTTGAAGCACCCCGTTTCTTCGAAATTCTATTCTAGATCTTCAAGACTAATCATTCCCCACAAGAGTTTCGAGAAACGTCGACCGTGACTCGGTTTTCGAAGCACGTACTTCAAACGTCCCAGATTAGGGATTCCGAATTAGGGTTCGATTTGAAGCACCCCGTTTCTTCGAAATTCTATTCTAGATCTTCAAGACTAATCATTCCCCACAAGAGTTTCGAGAAACGTCGACCGTGACTCGGTTTTCGAAGCACGTACTTCAAACGTCCCAGATTAGGGATTCCGAATTAGGGTTCGATTTGAAGCACCCCGTTTCTTCGAAATTCTATTCTAGATCTTCAAGACTAATCATTCCCCACAAGAGTTTCGAGAAACGTCGACCGTGACTCGGTTTTCGAAGCACGTACTTCAAACGTCCCAGATTAGGGATTCCGAATTAGGGTTCGATTTGAAGCACCCCGTTTCTTCGAAATTCTATTCTAGATCTTCAAGACTAATCATTCCCCACAAGAGTTTCGAGAAACGTCGACCGTGACTCGGTTTTCGAAGCACGTACTTCAAACGTCCCAGATTAGGGATTCCGAATTAGGGTTCGATTTGAAGCACCCCGTTTCTTCGAAATTCTATTCTAGATCTTCAAGACTAATCATTCCCCACAAGAGTTTCGAGAAACGTCGACCGTGACTCGGTTTTCGAAGCACGTACTTCAAACGTCCCAGATTAGGGTTTCCGAATTAGGGTTCGATTTGAAGCACCCCGTTTCTTCGAAATTCTATAATAGATCTTCAAGACTAATCATTCCCCACAAGAGTTTCGAAAAACGTCGATCGTGACTCGGTTTTCGAAGCACGTATCTTCAAACGTCCCATATTAGAGTTTCCGAATTAGGGTTTGATTTGAAGCACTATTTCACTGTTCTAGTCATTCCCCACAAAAGTTTCGAAAAACGTCGACCTTGACTCTATTTTTTTAGCACGTACTTCAAACGACCCAAATAAGGGTTTCCGAATTAAGTTTCGATANGCAATCTATTACTGTTTTATGCACTCCGTTTCTTCGAAACTCTATTCTAAATCAAATCGAGCCTAATCTAATCGTTCCCCACAAAACTTTTAAAAAACGTCGACCGCGACTCGGCTTTTTTAGCACGGACATCAAACTTCCCAGGTTAGGGTGTCCGAATTCGGGTTTATATTTTAAGCACTCCGTTTNGATTTGAAGCACTCCGTTTTTTCGATCGAAATTCTATTCTAGATCATCAAGACTAACCATTCCCCACGAAAGTTTCGAGAAACGTCAACCGTGACGTTGTTCTTTTAGCACGGATTTCAAACGTCCCAGATTAGAGTTTCCTAATTAAGGTTCGATTTGAAGCACCTCGTTTCTTCGAAATTCTATTCTAGATCTTCAAGACTAATCATTCCCCACAAGAGTTTCGAGAAACGTCGACCGTGACTCGGTTTTCGAAGCACGTACTTCAAACGTCCCAGATTAGGGATTCCGAATTAGGGTTCGATTTGAAGCACCCCGTTTCTTCGAAATTCTATTCTAGATCTTCAAGACTAATCATTCCCCACAAGAGTTTCGAGAAACGTCGACCGTGACTCGGTTTTCGAAGCACGTACTTCAAACGTCCCAGATTAGGGATTCCGAATTAGGGTTCGATTTGAAGCACCCCGTTTCTTCGAAATTCTATTCTAGATCTTCAAGACTAATCATTCCCCACAAGAGTTTCGAGAAACGTCGACCGTGACTCGGTTTTCGAAGCACGTACTTCAAACGTCCCAGATTAGGGATTCCGAATTAGGGTTCGATTTGAAGCACCCCGTTTCTTCGAAATTCTATTCTAGATCTTCAAGACTAATCATTCCCCACAAGAGTTTCGAGAAACGTCGACCGTGACTCGGTTTTCGAAGCACGTACTTCAAACGTCCCAGATTAGGGATTCCGAATTAGGGTTCGATTTGAAGCACCCCGTTTCTTCGAAATTCTATTCTAGATCTTCAAGACTAATCATTCCCCACAAGAGTTTCGAGAAACGTCGACCGTGACTCGGTTTTCGAAGCACGTACTTCAAACGTCCCAGATTAGGGTTTCCGAATTAGGGTTCGATTTGAAGCACCCCGTTTCTTCGAAATTCTATTCTAGATCTTCAAGACTAATCATTCCCCACAAGAGTTTCGAGAAACGTCGACCGTGACTAGGTTTTCGAAGCACGTACTTCAAACGTCCCATATTAGAGTTTCCGAATTAGGGTTTGATTTGAAGCACTATTTCACTGTTCTAGTCATTCCCCACAAAAGTTTCGAAAAACGTCGACCTTGACTCTATTTTTTTAGCACGTACTTCAAACGTCCCAAATAAGGGTTTTCGAATTAAGGGTCGATTTGAAGCAATCTATTACTGTTTTATGCACTCCGTTTCTTCAAAAATTCTATTTTAAATAATCGAGCCTAATCTAATCGTTCCCCACAAAACTTTTAAAAAACGTCGACCTCGACTCGGCTTTTTTAGCACAGACTTCAAACTTTCCAGATTAGGGTGTCCGAATTAGGGTTAGATTTGAAGCACTCCGTTTTTTCGATCGAAATTCTATTCTAAATCATCAAGACTAACCATTCCCCACGAAAGTTTCGAGAAACGTCGACTGTCACGCCGTTCTTTTAGCACAGACTTCAAACTTCCCATATTAGGGTTTCTGAATTAGGGTTCGATTTGAAACACCCCGTTTCTTCGAAATTCTATTCTAGATCTTCAAGACTAATCATTCCCCACGAGAGTTTCGAGAAACGTCGATCATGACTCGGCTTTCGGAGCACGTACTTCAAACGTCCCATATTAGAGTTTTCGAATTAGGGTTTGATTTGAAGCACTATTTCACTGTTCTAGTCATTCCCCACAAAAGTTTCGAGAAACGTCGACCTTGACTCTATTTTTTTAGCACGTACTTCAAACGACCCAAATAAGGGTTTCCGAATTAAGGGTCGATTTGAAGCAATCTATTACTGTTTTATGCACTCCGTTTCTTCGAAATTCTATTCTAAATCATCGAGCCTAATCTAATCGTTCCCCACAAAACTTTTAAAAAACGTCGACCGCGACTCGGCTTTTTTAGCACGGACTTCAAACTTCCCAGGTTAGGGTGTCCGAATTAGGGTTAGAGATTTGAAGTACTGTGTTTTTTCGATCGAAATTCTATTCTAAATCATCAAGACTAACCATTCCCCACGAAAGTTTCGAGAAACGTCGACTGTCACGCCGTTCTTTTAGCACAGACTTCAAACTTCCCATATTAGGGTTTCTGAATTAGGGTTCGATTTGAAACACCCCGTTTCTTCGAAATTCTATTCTAGATCTTCAAGACTAATCATTCCCCACGAGAGTTTCGAGAAACGTCGATCATGACTCGGCTTTCGGAGCACGTACTTCAAACGTCCCATATTAGAGTTTTCGAATTAGGGTTTGATTTGAAGCTCTATTTCACTGTTCTATTTCTTCCCTAAAAAAGTTTCAAAAAATGTCGACCTTGACTCTATTTTTTTAGCACGTACTTCAAACGACCCAAATAAGGGTTTCCGAATTAAGGGTCGATTTGAAGCAATCTATTACTGTTTTATGCACTCCGTTTCTTCGAAATTCTATTCTAAATCATCGAGCCTAATCTAATCGTTCCCACAAAACTTTTAAAAAACGTCGACCGCGACTCGGCTTTTTTAGCACGGACTTCAAACTTCCCAGATTAGGGTGTCCGAATTAGGGTTAGATTTTAAGCACTCCGTTTTTTCGATCGAAATTCTATTCTAAATCATCAAGACTAACCATTCCCCACGAAAGTTTCGAGAAACGTCGACCGTGACGCCGTTCTTTTAGCACGGACTTCAAACGTCCCTGATTAGGGTTTCCGAATTAGGGTTCGATTTGAAGCACCCCGTTTCTTCGAAATTCTATTCTAGATCTTCAAGACTAATCATTCCCCACAAGAGTTTCGAGAAACGTCGACCGTGACTCGGTTTTCGAAGCACGTACTTCAAACGTCCCAGATTAGGGATTCCGAATTAGGGTTCGATTTGAAGCACCCCGTTTCTTCGAAATTCTATTCTAGATCTTCAAGACTAATCATTCCCCACAAGAGTTTCGAGAAACGTCGACCGTGACTCGGTTTTCGAAGCACGTACTTCAAACGTCCCAGATTAGGGATTCCGAATTAGGGTTCGATTTGAAGCACCCCGTTTCTTCGAAATTCTATTCTAGATCTTCAAGACTAATCATTCCCCACAAGAGTTTCGAGAAACGTCGACCGTGACTCGGTTTTCGAAGCACGTACTTCAAACGTCCCAGATTAGGGATTCCGAATTAGGGTTCGATTTGAAGCACCCCGTTTCTTCGAAATTCTATTCTAGATCTTCAAGACTAATCATTCCCCACAAGAGTTTCGAGAAACGTCGACCGTGACTCGGTTTTCGAAGCACGTACTTCAAACGTCCCAGATTAGGGATTCCGAATTAGGGTTCGATTTGAAGCACCCCGTTTCTTCGAAATTCTATTCTAGATCTTCAAGACTAATCATTCCCCACAAGAGTTTCGAGAAACGTCGACCGTGACTCGGTTTTCGAAGCACGTACTTCAAACGTCCCAGATTAGGGATTCCGAATTAGGGTTCGATTTGAAGCACCCCGTTTCTTCGAAATTCTATTCTAGATCTTCAAGACTAATCATTCCCCACAAGAGTTTCGAGAAACGTCGACCGTGACTCGGTTTTCGAAGCACGTACTTCAAACGTCCCAGATTAGGGATTCCGAATTAGGGTTCGATTTGAAGCACCCCGTTTCTTCGAAATTCTATTCTAGATCTTCAAGACTAATCATTCCCCACAAGAGTTTCGAGAAACGTCGACCGTGACTCGGTTTTCGAAGCACGTACTTCAAACGTCCCAGATTAGGGATTCCGAATTAGGGTTCGATTTGAAGCACCCCGTTTCTTCGAAATTCTATTCTAGATCTTCAAGACTAATCATTCCCCACAAGAGTTTCGAGAAACGTCGACCGTGACTCGGTTTTCGAAGCACGTACTTCAAACGTCCCAGATTAGGGATTCCGAATTAGGGTTCGATTTGAAGCACCCCGTTTCTTCGAAATTCTATTCTAGATCTTCAAGACTAATCATTCCCCACAAGAGTTTCGAGAAACGTCGACCGTGACTCGGTTTTCGAAGCACGTACTTCAAACGTCCCAGATTAGGGATTCCGAATTAGGGTTCGATTTGAAGCACCCCGTTTCTTCGAAATTCTATTCTAGATCTTCAAGACTAATCATTCCCCACAAGAGTTTCGAGAAACGTCGACCGTGACTCGGTTTTCGAAGCACGTACTTCAAACGTCCCAGATTAGGGATTCCGAATTAGGGTTCGATTTGAAGCACCCCGTTTCTTCGAAATTCTATTCTAGATCTTCAAGACTAATCATTCCCCACAAGAGTTTCGAGAAACGTCGACCGTGACTCGGTTTTCGAAGCACGTACTTCAAACGTCCCAGATTAGGGATTCCGAATTAGGGTTCGATTTGAAGCACCCCGTTTCTTCGAAATTCTATTCTAGATCTTCAAGACTAATCATTCCCCACAAGAGTTTCGAGAAACGTCGACCGTGACTCGGTTTTCGAAGCACGTACTTCAAACGTCCCAGATTAGGGATTCCGAATTAGGGTTCGATTTGAAGCACCCCGTTTCTTCGAAATTCTATTCTAGATCTTCAAGACTAATCATTCCCCACAAGAGTTTCGAGAAACGTCGACCGTGACTCGGTTTTCGAAGCACGTACTTCAAACGTCCCAGATTAGGGATTCCGAATTAGGGTTCGATTTGAAGCACCCCGTTTCTTCGAAATTCTATTCTAGATCTTCAAGACTAATCATTCCCCACAAGAGTTTCGAGAAACGTCGACCGTGACTCGGTTTTCGAAGCACGTACTTCAAACGTCCCAGATTAGGGATTCCGAATTAGGGTTCGATTTGAAGCACCCCGTTTCTTCGAAATTCTATTCTAGATCTTCAAGACTAATCATTCCCCACAAGAGTTTCGAGAAACGTCGACCGTGACTCGGTTTTCGAAGCACGTACTTCAAACGTCCCAGATTAGGGATTCCGAATTAGGGTTCGATTTGAAGCACCCCGTTTCTTCGAAATTCTATTCTAGATCTTCAAGACTAATCATTCCCCACAAGAGTTTCGAGAAACGTCGACCGTGACTCGGTTTTCGAAGCACGTACTTCAAACGTCCCAGATTAGGGATTCCGAATTAGGGTTCGATTTGAAGCACCCCGTTTCTTCGAAATTCTATTCTAGATCTTCAAGACTAATCATTCCCCACAAGAGTTTCGAGAAACGTCGACCGTGACTCGGTTTTCGAAGCACGTACTTCAAACGTCCCAGATTAGGGATTCCGAATTAGGGTTCGATTTGAAGCACCCCGTTTCTTCGAAATTCTATTCTAGATCTTCAAGACTAATCATTCCCCACAAGAGTTTCGAGAAACGTCGACCGTGACTCGGTTTTCGAAGCACGTACTTCAAACGTCCCAGATTAGGGATTCCGAATTAGGGTTCGATTTGAAGCACCCCGTTTCTTCGAAATTCTATTCTAGATCTTCAAGACTAATCATTCCCCACAAGAGTTTCGAGAAACGTCGACCGTGACTCGGTTTTCGAAGCACGTACTTCAAACGTCCCAGATTAGGGATTCCGAATTAGGGTTCGATTTGAAGCACCCCGTTTCTTCGAAATTCTATTCTAGATCTTCAAGACTAATCATTCCCCACAAGAGTTTCGAGAAACGTCGACCGTGACTCGGTTTTCGAAGCACGTACTTCAAACGTCCCAGATTAGGGATTCCGAATTAGGGTTCGATTTGAAGCACCCCGTTTCTTCGAAATTCTATTCTAGATCTTCAAGACTAATCATTCCCCACAAGAGTTTCGAGAAACGTCGACCGTGACTCGGTTTTCGAAGCACGTACTTCAAACGTCCCAGATTAGGGATTCCGAATTAGGGTTCGATTTGAAGCACCCCGTTTCTTCGAAATTCTATTCTAGATCTTCAAGACTAATCATTCCCCACAAGAGTTTCGAGAAACGTCGACCGTGACTCGGTTTTCGAAGCACGTACTTCAAACGTCCCAGATTAGGGATTCCGAATTAGGGTTCGATTTGAAGCACCCCGTTTCTTCGAAATTCTATTCTAGATCTTCAAGACTAATCATTCCCCACAAGAGTTTCGAGAAACGTCGACCGTGACTCGGTTTTCGAAGCACGTACTTCAAACGTCCCAGATTAGGGATTCCGAATTAGGGTTCGATTTGAAGCACCCCGTTTCTTCGAAATTCTATTCTAGATCTTCAAGACTAATCATTCCCCACTTAAGTTTCCAGAAACGTCGACCGTGACTCGGTTTTCGAAGCACGTACTTCAAACGTCCCAGATTAGGGATTCCGAATTAGGGTTCGATTTGAAGCACCCCGTTTCTACGAAATTCTATTCTAGATCTTCAAGACTAATCATTCCCCACAAGAGTTTCAAGAAACGTCGACCGTGACGCCGTTCTTTTAGAACCGACTTCAAACGTCCCAGATTAGGGATTCAAAATTAGGATTCGATTTGAAGCACCCAGTTTCTTCGAAATTCTATTCTAGATCTTCAAGACTAATCATTCCCCACAAGAGTTTCGAGAAACGTCGACCGTGACTCGGTTTTCGAAGCACGTACTTCAAACGTCCCAGATTAGGGATTCCGAATTAGGGTTCGATTTGAAGCACCCCGTTTCTTCGAAATTCTATTCTAGATCTTCAAGACTAATCATTCCCCACAAGAGTTTCGAGAAACGTCGACCGTGACTCGGTTTTCGAAGCACGTACTTCAAACGTCCCAGATTAGGGATTCCGAATTAGGGTTCGATTTGAAGCACCCCGTTTCTTCGAAATTCTATTCTAGATCTTCAAGACTAATCATTCCCCACAAGAGTTTCGAGAAACGTCGACCGTGACTCGGTTTTCGAAGCACGTACTTCAAACGTCCCAGATTAGGGATTCCGAATTAGGGTTCGATTTGAAGCACCCCGTTTCTTCGAAATTCTATTCTAGATCTTCAAGACTAATCATTCCCCACAAGAGTTTCGAGAAACGTCGACCGTGACTCGGTTTTCGAAGCACGTACTTCAAACGTCCCAGATTAGGGATTCCGAATTAGGGTTCGATTTGAAGCACCCCGTTTCTTCGAAATTCTATTCTAGATCTTCAAGACTAATCATTCCCCACAAGAGTTTCGAGAAACGTCGACCGTGACTCGGTTTTCGAAGCACGTACTTCAAACGTCCCAGATTAGGGATTCCGAATTAGGGTTCGATTTGAAGCACCCCGTTTCTTCGAAATTCTATTCTAGATCTTCAAGACTAATCATTCCCCACAAGAGTTTCGAGAAACGTCGACCGTGACTCGGTTTTCGAAGCACGTACTTCAAACGTCCCAGATTAGGGATTCCGAATTAGGGTTCGATTTGAAGCACCCCGTTTCTTCGAAATTCTATTCTAGATCTTCAAGACTAATCATTCCCCACAAGAGTTTCGAGAAACGTCGACCGTGACTCGGTTTTCGAAGCACGTACTTCAAACGTCCCAGATTAGGGATTCCGAATTAGGGTTCGATTTGAAGCACCCCGTTTCTTCGAAATTCTATTCTAGATCTTCAAGACTAATCATTCCCCACAAGAGTTTCGAGAAACGTCGACCGTGACTCGGTTTTCGAAGCACGTACTTCAAACGTCCCAGATTAGGGATTCCGAATTAGGGTTCGATTTGAAGCACCCCGTTTCTTCGAAATTCTATTCTAGATCTTCAAGACTAATCATTCCCCACAAGAGTTTCGAGAAACGTCGACCGTGACTCGGTTTTCGAAGCACGTACTTCAAACGTCCCAGATTAAGTGAAGCACCCCGTTTCTTCGAAATTCTATGCTAGATCTTTAAGACTAATCATTCCCCACAAGAGTTTCGAGCATTCCCCACAAGAGTTTCGAGAAACGTCGACCGTGACTCGGTTTTCGAAGCACGTACTTCAAACGTCCCAGATTAGGGATTCCGAATTAGGGTTCGATTTGAAGCACCCCGTTTCTTCGAAATTCTATTCTAGATCTTCAAGACTAATCATTCCCCACAAGAGTTTCGAGAAACGTCGACCGTGACTCGGTTTTCGAAGCACGTACTTCAAACGTCCCAGATTAGGGATTCCGAATTAGGGTTCGATTTGAAGCACCCCGTTTCTTCGAAATTCTATTCTAGATCTTCAAGACTAATCATTCCCCACAAGAGTTTCGAGAAACGTCGACCGTGACTCGGTTTTCGAAGCACGTACTTCAAACGTCCCAGATTAGGGATTCCGAATTAGGGTTCGATTTGAAGCACCCCGTTTCTTCGAAATTCTATTCTAGATCTTCAAGACTAATCATTCCCCACAAGAGTTTCGAGAAACGTCGACCGTGACTCGGTTTTCGAAGCACGTACTTCAAACGTCCCAGATTAGGGATTCCGAATTAGGGTTCGATTTGAAGCACCCCGTTTCTTCGAAATTCTATTCTAGATCTTCAAGACTAATCATTCCCCACAAGAGTTTCGAGAAACGTCGACCGTGACTCGGTTTTCGAAGCACGTACTTCAAACGTCCCAGATTAGGGATTCCGAATTAGGGTTCGATTTGAAGCACCCCGTTTCTTCGAAATTCTATTCTAGATCTTCAAGACTAATCATTCCCCACAAGAGTTTCGAGAAACGTCGACCGTGACTCGGTTTTCGAAGCACGTACTTCAAACGTCCCAGATTAGGGATTCCGAATTAGGGTTCGATTTGAAGCACCCCGTTTCTTCGAAATTCTATTCTAGATCTTCAAGACTAATCATTCCCCACAAGAGTTTCGAGAAACGTCGACCGTGACTCGGTTTTCGAAGCACGTACTTCAAACGTCCCAGATTAGGGATTCCGAATTAGGGTTCGATTTGAAGCACCCCGTTTCTTCGAAATTCTATTCTAGATCTTCAAGACTAATCATTCCCCACAAGAGTTTCGAGAAACGTCGACCGTGACTCGGTTTTCGAAGCACGTACTTCAAACGTCCCAGATTAGGGATTCCGAATTAGGGTTCGATTTGAAGCACCCCGTTTCTTCGAAATTCTATTCTAGATCTTCAAGACTAATCATTCCCCACAAGAGTTTCGAGAAACGTCGACCGTGACTCGGTTTTCGAAGCACGTACTTCAAACGTCCCAGATTAGGGATTCCGAATTAGGGTTCGATTTGAAGCACCCCGTTTCTTCGAAATTCTATTCTAGATCTTCAAGACTAATCATTCCCCACAAGAGTTTCGAGAAACGTCGACCGTGACTCGGTTTTCGAAGCACGTACTTCAAACGTCCCAGATTAGGGATTCCGAATTAGGGTTCGATTTGAAGCACCCCGTTTCTTCGAAATTCTATTCTAGATCTTCAAGACTAATCATTCCCCACAAGAGTTTCGAGAAACGTCGACCGTGACTCGGTTTTCGAAGCACGTACTTCAAACGTCCCAGATTAGGGATTCCGAATTAGGGTTCGATTTGAAGCACCCCGTTTCTTCGAAATTCTATTCTAGATCTTCAAGACTAATCATTCCCCACAAGAGTTTCGAGAAACGTCGACCGTGACTCGGTTTTCGAAGCACGTACTTCAAACGTCCCAGATTAGGGATTCCGAATTAGGGTTCGATTTGAAGCACCCCGTTTCTTCGAAATTCTATTCTAGATCTTCAAGACTAATCATTCCCCACAAGAGTTTCGAGAAACGTCGACCGTGACTCGGTTTTCGAAGCACGTACTTCAAACGTCCCAGATTAGGGATTCCGAATTAGGGTTCGATTTGAAGCACCCCGTTTCTTCGAAATTCTATTCTAGATCTTCAAGACTAATCATTCCCCACAAGAGTTTCGAGAAACGTCGACCGTGACTCGGTTTTCGAAGCACGTACTTCAAACGTCCCAGATTAGGGATTCCGAATTAGGGTTCGATTTGAAGCACCCCGTTTCTTCGAAATTCTATTCTAGATCTTCAAGACTAATCATTCCCCACAAGAGTTTCGAGAAACGTCGACCGTGACTCGGTTTTCGAAGCACGTACTTCAAACGTCCCAGATTAGGGATTCCGAATTAGGGTTCGATTTGAAGCACCCCGTTTCTTCGAAATTCTATTCTAGATCTTCAAGACTAATCATTCCCCACAAGAGTTTCGAGAAACGTCGACCGTGACTCGGTTTTCGAAGCACGTACTTCAAACGTCCCAGATTAGGGATTCCGAATTAGGGTTCGATTTGAAGCACCCCGTTTCTTCGAAATTCTATTCTAGATCTTCAAGACTAATCATTCCCCACAAGAGTTTCGAGAAACGTCGACCGTGACTCGGTTTTCGAAGCACGTACTTCAAACGTCCCAGATTAGGGATTCCGAATTAGGGTTCGATTTGAAGCACCCCGTTTCTTCGAAATTCTATTCTAGATCTTCAAGACTAATCATTCCCCACAAGAGTTTCGAGAAACGTCGATCGTGACTCGGTTTTCGAAGCACGTATCTTCAAACGTCCCATATTAGAGTTTCCGAATTAGGGTTTGATTTGAAGCACTATTTCACTGTTCTAGTCATTCCCCACAAAAGTTTCGAAAAACGTCGACCTTGACTCTATTTTTTTAGCACGTACTTCAAACGACCCAAATAAGGGTTTCCGAATTAAGGGTCGATTTGAAGCAATCTATTACTGTTTTATGCACTCCGTTTCTTCGAAATTCTATTCTAAAAAATCGAGCCTAATCTAATCGTTCCCCACTAAAGTGTCGAAAAACGTCGACCGCGACTCTATTTTTTTAGCACGGGCTTCAAAATTCCCAGATTATGGTGTCCGAATTAGGGTTAGCTTTGAGGCACTCCGTTTTTTCGATCGAAATTTTATTCTAAATCATCAAGACTAACCATTCCCCATGAATGTTTCGAGAAACGTCGACCGTGACGCCGTTCTTTTAGCACGGACTTCAAACGTCCCAGATTAGGGTTTCCGAATTAGGGTTCGATTTGAAGCACCCCGTTTCTTCGAAATTCTATTCTAGATCTTCAAGACTAATCATTCCCCACAACAGTTTCAAAAAACGTCGACTCTGACTCGGTTTTCGAAGCACGTACTTCAAACGTCCCATATTAGAGTTTCCGAATTAGGGTTTGATTCGAAGCACTATTTCACTGTTCTAGTCATTCCCCACANGGTTTGATTTGAAGCACTATTTCACTGTTCTAGTCATTCCCCACAAAATTTTTAAAAAACGTCGACCTTGACTCTATTGTTTAAGCACGTACTTCAAACGACCCAAGTAAGGGTTTCCGAATTAAGGGTCGATTTGAAGCAATCTATTACTGTTTTATGCACTCTGTTTCTTCGAAATTCTATTCTAAATCATCGAGCCTAATCTAATCGTTCCCCACAAAACTTTTAAAAAACGTCGACCGCGAATTGGCTGTTTTAGCACGGACTTCAAACTTCCGAGGTTAGGGTGTCCGAATTAGGGTTAGATTTGAAGCACTCCATTTTTGCGATCTAAATTCTATTCTAGATCATCAAGACTAACCATTCCCCACGAAAGTTTCGAGAAACGTCTTCCGTGACGCCGTTCTTTTGGCACGGACTTCAAACGTCCC
>NW_019646464.1:71331-75841 GCF_002806865.2 Cucurbita pepo subsp. pepo
AGAGTTTCGAGAAACGTCGACCGTGACTCGGTTTTTGAAGCACGAACTTCAAACGTCCCATATAAGAGTTTCCCAATTAGGGTTTGATTTGAAGCACTATTTCACTGTTCTAGTCATTCCCCAAAAAGTTTCAAAAAACGTCGACCTTGACACTATTTTTTTATCTCGTACTTCAAATGACCCAAATAAGGGTTTTCGAACTAAGGGTCGATTTGAAGCAATCTATTACTGTTTTATGCACTCCGTTTGTTCGAAATAATATTCTAAATGATCGAGCCTAATCTAATCGTTCCCCACAAAACTTTTAAAAAACGTAGACCGCGACTCGGCTTTTTTAGCACGGACTTCAAACTTCCCAGATTAGGGTGTCCGAATTAGGGTTAGATTTGAAGCACTCCGTTTTTTCGATCGAAATTCTATTCTAAATCATCAAGACTAACCATTCCCCACGAAAGTTTCGAGAAACGTCGACCGTGACGTCGTTCTTTTAGCACGGACTTCAAACGTCCCAGATTAGGGTTTCCGAATTAGGGTTCGATTTGAAGCACCCCGTTTCTTCGAAATTCTATTCTAGATCTTCATGACTAATCATTCCCCACAAGAGTTTCGAGAAACGTCGACCGTGACTCGGTTTTTGAAGCACGAACTTCAAACGTCCCATATAAGAGTTTCCCAATTAGGGTTTGATTTGAAGCACTATTTCACTGTTCTAGTCATTCCCCAAAAAGTTTCAAAAAACGTCGACCTTGACACTATTTTTTTATCTCGTACTTCAAATGACCCAAATAAGGGTTTTCGAACTAAGGGTCGATTTGAAGCAATCTATTACTGTTTTATGCACTCCGTTTGTTCGAAATAATATTCTAAATGATCGAGCCTAATCTAATCGTTCCCCACAAAACTTTTAAAAAACGTCGACCGCGACTCGGCTTTTTTAGCACGGACTTCAAACTTCCCAGATTAGGGTGTCCGAATTAGGGTTAGATTTTAAGCACTCCGTTTTTTCGATCGAAATTCTATTCTAAATCATCAAGACTAACCATTCCCCACGAAAGTTTCGAGAAACGTCGACCGTGACGCCGTTCTTTTAGCACGGACTTCAAACGTCCCAGATTAGGGTTTCCGAATTAGGGTTCGATTTGAAGCACCCCGTTTCTTCGAAATTCTATTCTAGATCTTCAAGACTAATCATTCCCCACAAGAGTTTCGAGAAACGTTTATTGTGACTCGGTTTTCGAAGCACGTACTTCAAACGTCCCAGATTAGGGATTCCGAATTAGGGTTCGATTTGAAGCACCCCGTTTCTTCGAAATTCTATTCTAGATCTTCAAGACTAATAATTCCCCACAAGAGTTTCTTGAAACGTCGACCGTGACACGGTTTTCGAAGCACGTACTTCAAACGTCCCAGATTAGGGATTCCGAATTAGGGTTCGATTTGAAGCACCCCGTTTCTTCGAAATTCTATTCTAGATCTTCAAGACTAATCATTCCCCACAAGAGTTTCGAGAAACGTCGACCGTGACTCGGTTTTCGAAGCACGTACTTCAAACGTCCCAGATTAGGGATTCCGAATTAGGGTTCGATTTGAAGCACCCCGTTTCTTCGAAATTCTATTCTAGATCTTCAAGACTAATCATTCCCCACAAGAGTTTCGAGAAACGTCGACCGTGACTCGGTTTTCGAAGCACGTACTTCAAACGTCCCAGATTAGGGATTCCGAATTAGGGTTCGATTTGAAGCACCCCGTTTCTTCGAAATTCTATTCTAGATCTTCAAGACTAATCATTCCCCACAAGAGTTTCGAGAAACGTCGACCGTGACTCGGTTTTCGAAGCACGTACTTCAAACGTCCCAGATTAGGGATTCCGAATTAGGGTTCGATTTGAAGCACCCCGTTTCTTCGAAATTCTATTCTAGATCTTCAAGACTAATCATTCCCCACAAGAGTTTCGAGAAACGTCGACCGTGACTCGGTTTTCGAAGCACGTACTTCAAACGTCCCAGATTAGGGATTCCGAATTAGGGTTCGATTTGAAGCACCCCGTTTCTTCGAAATTCTATTCTAGATCTTCAAGACTAATCATTCCCCACAAGAGTTTCGAGAAACGTCGACCGTGACTCGGTTTTCGAAGCACGTACTTCAAACGTCCCAGATTAGGGATTCCGAATTAGGGTTCGATTTGAAGCACCCCGTTTCTTCGAAATTCTATTCTAGATCTTCAAGACTAATCATTCCCCACAAGAGTTTCGAGAAACGTCGACCGTGACTCGGTTTTCGAAGCACGTACTTCAAACGTCCCAGATTAGGGATTCCGAATTAGGGTTCGATTTGAAGCACCCCGTTTCTTCGAAATTCTATTCTAGATCTTCAAGACTAATCATTCCCCACAAGAGTTTCGAGAAACGTCGACCGTGACTCGGTTTTCGAAGCACGTACTTCAAACGTCCCAGATTAGGGATTCCGAATTAGGGTTCGATTTGAAGCACCCCGTTTCTTCGAAATTCTATTCTAGATCTTCAAGACTAATCATTCCCCACAAGAGTTTCGAGAAACGTCGACCGTGACTCGGTTTTCGAAGCACGTACTTCAAACGTCCCAGATTAGGGATTCCGAATTAGGGTTCGATTTGAAGCACCCCGTTTCTTCGAAATTCTATTCTAGATCTTCAAGACTAATCATTCCCCACAAGAGTTTCGAGAAACGTCGACCGTGACTCGGTTTTCGAAGCACGTACTTCAAACGTCCCAGATTAGGGATTCCGAATTAGGGTTCGATTTGAAGCACCCCGTTTCTTCGAAATTCTATTCTAGATCTTCAAGACTAATCATTCCCCACAAGAGTTTCGAGAAACGTCGACCGTGACTCGGTTTTCGAAGCACGTACTTCAAACGTCCCAGATTAGGGATTCCGAATTAGGGTTCGATTTGAAGCACCCCGTTTCTTCGAAATTCTATTCTAGATCTTCAAGACTAATCATTCCCCACAAGAGTTTCGAGAAACGTCGACCGTGACTCGGTTTTCGAAGCACGTACTTCAAACGTCCCAGATTAGGGATTCCGAATTAGGGTTCGATTTGAAGCACCCCGTTTCTTCGAAATTCTATTCTAGATCTTCAAGACTAATCATTCCCCACAAGAGTTTCGAGAAACGTCGACCGTGACTCGGTTTTCGAAGCACGTACTTCAAACGTCCCAGATTAGGGATTCCGAATTAGGGTTCGATTTGAAGCACCCCGTTTCTTCGAAATTCTATTCTAGATCTTCAAGACTAATCATTCCCCACAAGAGTTTCGAGAAACGTCGACCGTGACTCGGTTTTCGAAGCACGTACTTCAAACGTCCCAGATTAGGGATTCCGAATTAGGGTTCGATTTGAAGCACCCCGTTTCTTCGAAATTCTATTCTAGATCTTCAAGACTAATCATTCCCCACAAGAGTTTCGAGAAACGTCGACCGTGACTCGGTTTTCGAAGCACGTACTTCAAACGTCCCAGATTAGGGATTCCGAATTAGGGTTCGATTTGAAGCACCCCGTTTCTTCGAAATTCTATTCTAGATCTTCAAGACTAATCATTCCCCACAAGAGTTTCGAGAAACGTCGACCGTGACTCGGTTTTCGAAGCACGTACTTCAAACGTCCCAGATTAGGGATTCCGAATTAGGGTTCGATTTGAAGCACCCCGTTTCTTCGAAATTCTATTCTAGATCTTCAAGACTAATCATTCCCCACAAGAGTTTCGAGAAACGTCGACCGTGACTCGGTTTTCGAAGCACGTACTTCAAACGTCCCAGATTAGGGATTCCGAATTAGGGTTCGATTTGAAGCACCCCGTTTCTTCGAAATTCTATTCTAGATCTTCAAGACTAATCATTCCCCACAAGAGTTTCGAGAAACGTCGACCGTGACTCGGTTTTCGAAGCACGTACTTCAAACGTCCCAGATTAGGGATTCCGAATTAGGGTTCGATTTGAAGCACCCCGTTTCTTCGAAATTCTATTCTAGATCTTCAAGACTAATCATTCCCCACAAGAGTTTCGAGAAACGTCGACCGTGACTCGGTTTTCGAAGCACGTACTTCAAACGTCCCAGATTAGGGATTCCGAATTAGGGTTCGATTTGAAGCACCCCGATTCTTCGAAATTCTATTCTAGATCTTCATGACTAATATTCAAAACAAGAGTTTCGAGAAACGTAGACCGTCACTCGATTTTCGAAGCACGTACTTCAAACGTCCCAGATTAGGGATTCCGAATTAGGGTTCGATTTGAAGCACCCCGTTTCTTCGAAATTCTATTCTAGATCTTCAAGACTAATCATTCCCCACAAGAGTTTCGAGAAACGTCGACCGTGACTCGGTTTTCGAAGCACGTACTTCAAACGTCCCAGATTAGGGATTCCGAATTAGGGTTCGATTTGAAGCACGCCGTTTCTTCGCAATTCTATTCTAGATCTTCAAGACTAAACATTCCTCAAAAGAGTTTCGAGAAACGTCGACCGTGACGCCGTT
>NW_019646464.1:78408-81872 GCF_002806865.2 Cucurbita pepo subsp. pepo
TCTTAGCACGGACTTCAAACGTCCCAGATTAGGGATTTCGAATAAGGTTCGATTAGAAGCATCCCGTTTCTTCGAAATTCTATTCTAGATCTTCAAGACTAATCATAACCCACAAGAGTTTCGAGAAACGTCGACCGTGACTCGGTTTTCGAAGCACGTACTTCAAACGTCCCAGATTAGGGATTCCGAATTAGGGTTCGATTTGAAGCACCCCGTTTCTTCGAAATTCTATTCTAGATCTTCAAGACTAATCATTCCCCACAAGAGTTTCGAGAAACGTTGACCGTGACAAGGTTTTCGAAGCACGTACCTCAAACGTCCCAGATTAGGGATTCCGAATTAGGGTTCGATTTGAAGCACCCCGTTTCTTCGAAATTCTATTCTAGATCTTCAAGACTAATAATTCCCCACAAGAGTTTCGAGAAACGTCGACCGTGACTTTATTTTCGAAGCACGAACTTCAAACGTCCCAGATTAGGGATTCCGAATTAGGGTTCGATTTGAAGCACCCCGTTTCTTCGAAATTCTATTCTAGATCTTCAAGACTAATCATTCCCCACAAGAGTTTCGAGAAACGTCGACCGTGACTCGGTTTTCGAAGCACGTACTTCAAACGTCCCAGATTAGGGATTCCGAATTAGGGTTCGATTTGAAGCACCCCGTTTCTTCGAAATTCTATTCTAGATCTTCAAGACTAATCATTCCCCACAAGAGTTTCGAGAAACGTCGACCGTGACTCGGTTTTCGAAGCACGTACTTCAAACGTCCCAGATTAGGGATTCCGAATTAGGGTTCGATTTGAAGCACCCCGTTTCTTCGAAATTCTATTCTAGATCTTCAAGACTAATCATTCCCCACAAGAGTTTCGAGAAACGTCGACCGTGACTCGGTTTTCGAAGCACGTACTTCAAACGTCCCAGATTAGGGATTCCGAATTAGGGTTCGATTTGAAGCACCCCGTTTCTTCGAAATTCTATTCTAGATCTTCAAGACTAATCATTCCCCACAAGAGTTTCGAGAAACGTCGACCGTGACTCGGTTTTCGAAGCACGTACTTCAAACGTCCCAGATTAGGGATTCCGAATTAGGGTTCGATTTGAAGCACCCCGTTTCTTCGAAATTCTATTCTAGATCTTCAAGACTAATCATTCCCCACAAGAGTTTCGAGAAACGTCGACCGTGACTCGGTTTTCGAAGCACGTACTTCAAACGTCCCAGATTAGGGATTCCGAATTAGGGTTCGATTTGAAGCACCCCGTTTCTTCGAAATTCTATTCTAGATCTTCAAGACTAATCATTCCCCACAAGAGTTTCGAGAAACGTCGACCGTGACTCGGTTTTCGAAGCACGTACTTCAAACGTCCCAGATTAGGGATTCCGAATTAGGGTTCGATTTGAAGCACCCCGTTTCTTCGAAATTCTATTCTAGATCTTCAAGACTAATCATTCCCCACAAGAGTTTCGAGAAACGTCGACCGTGACTCGGTTTTCGAAGCACGTACTTCAAACGTCCCAGATTAGGGATTCCGAATTAGGGTTCGATTTGAAGCACCCCGTTTCTTCGAAATTCTATTCTAGATCTTCAAGACTAATCATTCCCCACAAGAGTTTCGAGAAACGTCGACCGTGACTCGGTTTTCGAAGCACGTACTTCAAACGTCCCAGATTAGGGATTCCGAATTAGGGTTCGATTTGAAGCACCCCGTTTCTTCGAAATTCTATTCTAGATCTTCAAGACTAATCATTCCCCACAAGAGTTTCGAGAAACGTCGACCGTGACTCGGTTTTCGAAGCACGTACTTCAAACGTCCCAGATTAGGGATTCCGAATTAGGGTTCGATTTGAAGCACCCCGTTTCTTCGAAATTCTATTCTAGATCTTCAAGACTAATCATTCCCCACAAGAGTTTCGAGAAACGTCGACCGTGACTCAGTTCTTTTAGCACGAAGTTCTAACGTCCCAGATTAGAGTTTCTGAATTAGGGTTCGATTTCAAGCACTACGTTTAATCGATCGAAATTCTATTCTAAATCATCGATCGAAATTCTATTCTAAATCATCAAAAGTTTCGAGACACGTTGAGCGCGACTCCGATTTCTTAGCACAGACTTCAAACGTCCTAGATTATGGTTTCCGAATAAGGGTTCAATTTGAAGCAATCCGTTTATTNAAGCACTCCGTTTTTTCGATCGAAATTCTATTCTAGATCATCAAGACTAACCATTCCCCACGAAAGTTTCGATTAACGCCGACCGTGACTCGGTTCTTTTAGCATGGAATTCAAACGTCCCAGATTAGGGTTTCTGAATAAGGGTTCGGTTTGAAGCATTNAGACTAATCATTCCCCACAAAAGTTTCGAGAAACGTCGACCGTGACTCGGTTCTTTTAGCACGGACTTCAAACGTCCCTGATTAGAGTTTCTGAATTAGGGTTCGATTTCAAGCACTCCATTTCATCGATCGAAATTCTATTCTAAATCATCGAGACTAATCATTCCCAACCAAAGTTTCGAGAAACGTCGACCGTGACCCGGTTTTCGAAGCACGTACTTCAAACGTCCCAGATTAGGGATTCCGAATTAGGGTTCGATTTGAAGCACCCCGTTTCTTCGAAATTCTATTCTAGATCTTCAAGACTAATCATTCCCCACAAGAGTTTCGAGAAACGTCGACCGTGACTCCGTTCTTTTAGCACGGACTTCAAACGTCCCAGATTAGGGTTTCCGAATAAGGGTTCGATTTGAAGCACTCCGTTTATTCGATCGAAATTCTATTCTAAATCATCAAGACTAATCATTCCCCACAAAAGTTTCGAGAAACGTCGACCGTGACTCGGTTCTTTTAGCACGGACTTCAAAGGTCCCAGATTAGGGTTTCTAAATAAGGGTTCAATTTGAAGCACTCCGCTTATTCGATCGAAATTCTATCCTAAATCATGAAGACTAATCATTCCCCACAAAAGTTTCGAGAAAAGTCCACCGTGACTTGGTTCTTTTAGCACGAACTTCAAACATCCCAGATTAGGGTTTCTGAATAAGGATTCGATTTGAAGCACTCCGTTTTTTCGATCGAAATTCTATTCTAAATCATCAAGACTAATCATTCCCCACAAAAGTTTCGATTAACGCAGACCGTGAGTCGGTTCTTTTAGCACGGACTTCAAACGTCCCAGATTAGGGTTTCTGAATAAGGGTTCGATTTGAAGCATTCTGTTTATTCGATCGAAATTCTATTCTAAATCATCAAGACTAATCATTCCCCACAAAAGTTTCGATTAACGCCGACCATGACGCGGTTCTTTTTGCACGTACTTCAAACGTCCCAGATTAGGGTTTCCGAATTAGGGATCAATTTTTTAGCACTCTTTTACTTTATAATAATTCCCTACAAATATTTAAAACACGTTGACCGCGACTCGGTTTGCTTAGCACGGACTTCAAACGTCCCAGATTAGGGTTTCCGAAT
>NW_019646464.1:83228-86624 GCF_002806865.2 Cucurbita pepo subsp. pepo
GTTTCTTCGAAATTCTATTCTAGATCTTCAAGACTAATCATTCCCCACAAGAGTTTCGAGAAACGTCCCAGATTAGTCTTGAAGATCTAGAATATTATGTTAACAACTACGTCAACCATCACATTCGATGGGAAGACTAACAACCCGCGATATGTGTAAATGTCTTCCTTGGAGTGTATTANAGGGAAGACTAACAACCCGCGATAGGTGTAAATGTCTTCCTTGGAGTGTATTATATGTCAAAAGACGTGTCATACATCATTTTCCCCACTCCACACCTAGTACCGATGCTACGATCATCGAATTAAAAAGAGGTAGGTGACTCCCCAAGCATGTCCTATCTGTCTTCCAGGAAACACACATTACACTGGAGTAGAGTCGGANTGGGAAGACTAACAACCCGCGATATGTGTAAATGTCTTCCTTGGAGTGTATTATATGACAAAAGACGTGTCATACATCATTTTCCCCACTCCACACCTAGTACCGATGCTACGATCATCGAATTAAAAAGAGGTAGGTGACTCCCCAAGCATGTCCTATCTTTCTCCCAGGAAACACACATTACACTGGAGTAGAGTCGGAAATATGGGAGGTTGTTAAGGAGTAAGGAGTAAGGGAATCAGTGGTAAACTGAAGAAACGTTGAGATAATATGCTATAATTCCCCACTCACCTAGCCGATTCACCCAGTAATTAATTGGGTGGGGCTTTCATCCGCTAGCATAACCACTAACTCGGCGGAAAGGGCACACAGTTGATTGTGGCTTACTTGCTGTGATCCATTGTATTCTCGGATGAGATGGACCACAGTCTCAGAGGTAAGGAGTTGGATAAGGGTGAAGACATATTATCCTTTCTGGTTATTGAGAATGGTGAGGTATCTTTGAGTGTGGGTGTTTATAAGAGGTTTTTGTGTGTGGTTTTATGTCTTTTGTCAATAAATTATGAACTATGGATATGATTAAGGTGAGTGTGTTTGTATGGTGTTTGTATTTTTTATGGTATGAGTGTAGTTTGTGTAAGTGTGTACATGTGTGTTATTTGAGTGTTGTGATTGTCTGTGTCTGTTGTTGTTTGAAGCAGTGTATAGATGGAGAAGGGTGTCAATTTGTGTTTTGGGGTGTAATAGGGTATCTGTGAGAAGGTTCTATCTTTAAAGGGTAACATTTTCTTTGGAGTACTTTTTTCATTTTCATTTTCATTTTCATTTTCATTATTTTATTATTCATTATCAGTAATGTACGCAGAAAGAATTCTTCAATTTATATGAAAATTGATTCCACTTTTCCTCATGTGATTCATAATCACAATTATTATTTACACGGCACACTTTATTCACATATTCACTGTAACAAATGACAATTTCATTTATCTTTTTATCCCAAAGAATCCGGTTCGGCTTACTTGTATTCTCCGGAATATTTTGAATTAAAAATTNGTTACAGTGAAAGAACCAACCCAGCCAGCAGTGAGACGCGAAGAGGAGAGGAGAGGAACAGCGAGACAAGGGGACGAGTCATATCCGAGTGAAGGAGATAAGGAAGGAAGGGAAGGAGTTTAGACTTCAAACACTTTCTTTGGAAGGAGAAAGAATATGCTTTATCGAGGTGAATGAGAGAAGCAAGCAGCTTGACCCAGTTCAATGAAAGAAGGGAAGGCACAGGTGAAGAGAGAGGCAATGAATTAACTACTGAACCTAGTGAAAGAATAGTGATAGTGATTGAGTTCCATCAGGATCGTTAATCGATAGTCTTGACTTTCTTTTTCAGGATCAAGAGCAGTTCAAGAATCCAGAGGGTCAGGAGGTAAGATCATAAGAGTTGCAGTGAGTCTTGCAAGCGGAATCAAAGGAAAGAACAGAGAAAGAGGTCAATCAAACACCTATTCCATTCTATTCCATTTATTTACTACCTTGTGAAATGAAAGAAAGAAGAATAAAGAGGAGAAAAGCAACTCGACCGTAAAATAGCTTTACCCATTTAGAAAGAATGAATGAATGAATCTTGCTTTCCGCTTTACCTTGTTTACAGACAGGAGAGTAACAGAGTGCCATCCGTCTCATTCTTGTTGAGTCTTAGTTTACAGTTAAAGAATCCATAGGCGAAAGAAAGAAGGTGATTGAGTTACAGGATTGAATAGTCAGTCAGTTCCGTCTCATTCATAAGGAGGTGAGTCTGGTTACAGTGAATAAATAGGAAGGGAAGAAAAGGAGTTCGTTCCACATCAGGGTCAGAAGTAATAGTACGGACAGCCAAGCCAGGAGGTTACAGTGAATAAATAGGAAAAGGAAGGAGCGAAAGCAACTCGACCAAGAGGGAGAGGAGCGAAAGCTGTGAGACAAAATAAAGCGAAGGAGTCAACTCTCATTCTTGCCTGTTTCTTTCGGCTTGCCCTTGGTTACTGGTCGTGTTTGAATAGTGAAACCCGAGTTCCATCTCTCTCATTAATAAGGAGAAGATCAAGAGAATCCATCCATAGGAAAATAGGAAAAGAAAGGAGCGAAGCGGCGAGACCGATAGGGGAGGGAAATACGTCTGTCTCATTCATCTCTTACTTACAGGAGAGTCCAAGAGTGAAAGAATAGCCTTTGTTGAATAACAAACCATACATAACAAGAATTAAGTAAGGATCAAGCAAGATCTGAGCTAAGATTCCCAGTTTACAGACAGTTAAAGAAAGAAGGGACAAGTTCAGTAGTTAAGTCGAATTAATCTTTTGTCTTTCCTTCCAGTGAACGAGAATGAATCTTCAGTCTTTCATTCATGGACTGACTCTACGGTGAAGTAGCTCAGGTTCCGTCGAATGAGTCCTTCTTAGAGTAGAGGCAGGAACCTAAGCTCCTACTAAAAAGAGCCCGAACTGCAACGCCTCACAAGTACTTTCTTTGAATTAAGTATGGGGAAATGTCAGAATCCGACAAGTCCTAGATGGCAATCTCTGTCCATGGTATACTCAAATAAAGAGGATCAAGCGGACACTCATTTTCAGTTTTAAGGAATGGGGAATGAACACGTACTTCAAACGTCCCATACTAGAGTTTCCGAATTAGGTTATGATTTGAAGCACTATTTTAATGTTCTAGTCATTCCCCACAAAAGTTTCAAAAAACGTCGACCTTGACTCTATTTTTTTAGCACGTACTTCAAACGACCCAAATAAGGGTTTCCGAATTAAGGGTCGATTTGAAGCAATCTATTACTGTTTTATGCACTCCGTTTCTTCGAAATTCTATTCTAAATCATCGAGCCTAATCTAATCGTTCCCCACAAAATTTTTAAAAAACGTCGACCGCGACTCTGCTTTTTTAGCACAGACTACAAACTTCCCAGATTTGGGTGTCCGAATTAGGGTTAGATTTTAAGCACTCCGTTTTTTCGATCGAAATTCTATTCTA
>NW_019646464.1:88820-91667 GCF_002806865.2 Cucurbita pepo subsp. pepo
TTCCGAATTAGGGTTTGATTTGAAGCACTATTTCACTGTTCTAGTCATTCCCCACAAAAGTTTCGAAAAACGTCGACCGCGACTCTATTTTTTTAGCATGGGCTTCAAACTTCCCAAAATAGGGTGTCGAATTAGGGTCCCCACAAGAGTTTCGAGAAACGTCGACCGTGACTCGGTTTTCGAAGCACGTACTTCAAACGTCCCAGATTAGGGATTCCGAATTAGGGTTCGATTTGAAGCACCCCGTTTCTTCGAAATTCTATTCTAGATCTTCAAGACTAATCATTCCCCACAAGAGTTTCGAAAAACATCGACCTTGACTCTATTGTTTTAGCACGGGCTTCTAACTATCCAGATTAGGGTGTCCGTATTAGGGTTAGCTTTGAAGCACTCCGTTTTTTCGATCGCAATTCTATTCTAAATCATCAAGACTAACCATAACCCACGAAAGTTTCGAGAAACGTCGACCGTGACTCGGTTTTCGAAGCACGTACTTCAAACGTCCCAGATTAGGGATTCCGAATTAGGGTTCGATTTGAAGCACCCCGTTTCTTCGAAATTCTATTCTAGATCTTCAAGACTAATCATTCCCCACAAGAGTTTCGAAAAACGTCGACCGTGACTCGATTTTCGAAGCACGTACCTCAAACGTTCCATATTAGAGTTTCCGAATTAGGGTTCGATTTGAAGCACCCCGTTTCTTCGAAATTCTATTCTAGATCTTCAAGACTAATCATTCCCCACAAGAGTTTCGAGAAACGTCGACCGTGACTCGGTTTTCGAAGCACGTACTTCAAACGTCCCAGATTAGGGATTCCGAATTAGGGTTCGATTTGAAGCACCCCGTTTCTTCGAAATTCTATTCTAGATCTTCAAGACTAATCATTCCCCACAAGAGTTTCGAGAAACGTCGACCGTGACTCGGTTTTCGAAGCACGTACTTCAAACGTCCCAGATTAGGGATTCCGAATTAGGGTTCGATTTGAAGCACCCCGTTTCTTCGAAATTCTATTCTAGATCTTCAAGACTAATCATTCCCCACAAGAGTTTCGAGAAACGTCGACCGTGACTCGGTTTTCGAAGCACGTACTTCAAACGTCCCAGATTAGGGATTCCGAATTAGGGTTCGATTTGAAGCACCCCGTTTCTTCGAAATTCTATTCTAGATCTTCAAGACTAATCATTCCCCACAAGAGTTTCGAGAAACGTCGACCGTGACTCGGTTTTCGAAGCACGTACTTCAAACGTCCCAGATTAGGGATTCCGAATTAGGGTTCGATTTGAAGCACCCCGTTTCTTCGAAATTCTATTCTAGATCTTCAAGACTAATCATTCCCCACAAGAGTTTCGAGAAACGTCGACCGTGACTCGGTTTTCGAAGCACGTACTTCAAACGTCCCAGATTAGGGATTCCGAATTAGGGTTCGATTTGAAGCACCCCGTTTCTTCGAAATTCTATTCTAGATCTTCAAGACTAATCATTCCCCACAAGAGTTTCGAGAAACGTCGACCGTGACTCGGTTTTCGAAGCACGTACTTCAAACGTCCCAGATTAGGGATTCCGAATTAGGGTTCGATTTGAAGCACCCCGTTTCTTCGAAATTCTATTCTAGATCTTCAAGACTAATCATTCCCCACAAGAGTTTCGAGAAACGTCGACCGTGACTCGGTTTTCGAAGCACGTACTTCAAACGTCCCAGATTAGGGATTCCGAATTAGGGTTCGATTTGAAGCACCCCGTTTCTTCGAAATTCTATTCTAGATCTTCAAGACTAATCATTCCCCACAAGAGTTTCGAAAAACGTCGACCGTGACTCTATTTTTATAGCACGTACCTCAAATGTTCCATATTAGGTTTTGATTTGAAGCACATTTTCACTGTTCTCGTCATTCCCCAGAAAAGTTTCGAAAAACGTCGACCTTAACTCTATTTTTTTAGCACGTACTACAAACGACCAAAATAAGGGTTTCCGAATTAAGGGTCGATTTGAAGCAATCTATTACTGTTTTATGCACTCCGTTTCTTCGAAATTCTATTCTAAATCATCGAGCCTAATCTAATCGTTCCCCACAAAAGTTTCGAAAAACGTCGACCGCGACTCTATTTTTTTAGCACGGGCTTCAAACTTCCCAGAATAGGGTGTCCGAATTAGGGTTAGCTTTGAAGAACTCCGTTTTTTCGATCGAAATTCTATTCTAAATCATCAAGACTAATCATTCCCCACAAAAGTTTCGAGAAACGTCGACCGTGACTCGGTTTTCGAAGCACGTACTTCAAACGTCCCATATTAGAGTTTCCGAATTAGGGTTTGATTTGAAGCACTATTTCACTGTTCTAGTCATTCCCCACAAAAGTTTCGAAAAACGTCGACCGCGACTCTATTTTTTTAGCACGGGCTTCAAACTTCCCAGAATAGGGTGTCCGAATTAGGGTTAGCTTTGAAGCAATCTATTACTGTTTTATGCACTCCGTTTCTTCGAAATTCTATTCTAAATCATCGAGCCTAATCTAATCGTTCCCACAAAACTTTTAAAAAACGTCGACCGCGACTCGGCTTTTTTAGCACGGACTTCAAACTTCCCAGATTAGGGTGTCCGAATTAGGGTTAGATTTTAAGCACTCCGTTTTTTCGATCGAAATTCTATTCTAAATCATCAAGACTAACCATTCCCCACGAAAGTTTCGAGAAACGTCGACCGTGACGCCGTTCTTTTAGCACGGACTTCAAACGTCCCAGATTAGGGTTTCCGAATTAGGGTTCGATTTGAAGCACCCCGTTTCTTCGAAATTCTATTCTAGACCTTCAAGACTAATCATTACCCACAAGAGTTTCGAAAAAACACGAC
>NW_019646464.1:93589-95181 GCF_002806865.2 Cucurbita pepo subsp. pepo
CGAATTAAGGGTCGATTTGAAGCAATCTATTACTGTTTTATGCACTCCGTTTCTTCAAAAATTCTATTTTAAATCATCGAGCCTAATCTAACCGTTCCCCACAAAACTTTTAAAAAACGTCGACCGCCAGCACGGACTTTTAACTTCCCAGATTAGGGTGTCCGAATTATGGTTAGAATTGAAGCACAACGTTTTTTCGATCGAAATTCTATTCGAAATCATCAACCCTAATCATTCCCCACGAATGTTTCGAGAAACGTCGACCGTGACGCCGTTCTTTTAGCACGGCTTCAAATGTCCGAGATTGGGGTTTCGGAATTAGGGTTCGATTTGAAGCACCCCGTTTCTTCGAAATTGTATTCTTAATCTTCAAGACTAATCATTCCCCACAAAAGTTTCGAAAAACGTCGAGTGACTCAGTTTTCGAAGCACGTACTTCAAACGTCCCATATTAGAGTTTCCGAATTAGGGTTTGATTTGAAGCACTATTTCATTGCTCGATTCATTCCCCACAAAAGTTTTAAAAAACGTCGACCTTGACTCTATTTTTTTAGCACGTACTTCAAACGACCCAAATAAGGGTGTTCGAATTAAGGGTCGATTTGAAGCAATCTATTACTGTTTTATGCACTCCGTTTCTTCGAAATTCTATTCTAAATCGTCGAGCCTAATTTAACCGTTCCTCACAAAACTTGTAAAAAACGTCGACCGTGACTCGGCTTTTTTAGCACGGACTTCAAACTTCCCAGATTAGGGTGCCCGAATTAGTGTTAGATTTGAAGCATTCCGTTTTTTCGATCGAAATTCTATTCTAATTTATCAAGACTAATCATTCCCCACAAAAGTTTCGAGAAACGTCGATCGTGACGCCGTTCTTTAGGCACGGACTTCAAATTTCCCAGATTAGGTTTTCCGAATTAGGGTTCGATTTGAAGCACTCCGTTTCTTCGAAATTCTATTCTAAATCATGATGTCTAATCATTCCCCACAAAAGTTTCGATTAACGTCCACCTAGACTCTGATCTTTTAGCACAGACATCAAACGTCCCAAATTAGGGTTCGATTTGAAGCACTCCGTTTCTTTGAAATTATATTCTAAATCACCAAGACTAATCATCCCCCAAAAAAGTTTCGATTAACGACGACTATGACTCGGTTCTTTTAGCATGGACTTCAAACGTCCCAGATTAGAGTTTCTGAATTAGGGTTTGATTTTGAAGCACTCTTTTACTATTGTAATCATTCCCCCACAAGAGTTTCTGAATTAGGGTTCGATTAACGTAGATCGCGACTCAGTTTCTTTAGCATGGAATCCAAATGTCCCAGATTACGGTTTCCGAATTAGGGTTCGATTTGAAGCACTCCGTTTCTTCGAAATTCTATTCTAAATCATCAAGACTAATATGACCATTCCCCACAAAAGTTTCGAGAAACATCGACCGTGACTCCGTTCTTTTAGCACGGACTTCAAACGTACCAGATTAGGGTCTTTGAATTAGAGTTCGATTTGAAGCACTCCGTTTCTTCGAAATTCTATTCTAAATCTTCAAGACTAATCTAATCATTCCCCACAAAAGTTTCGAAAAACGTCG